>NC_092598.1:20967500-21037500 GCF_047663525.1 Anas platyrhynchos | reverse complement strand
TAGCTTTGCAGATGGTTTAATTTTACTGAAGGGTAGCATTTTATCCCACTTACATTGTTGCTTGCTGGATTTGCAATAATCTGATAGTAAATTGTATAAACCTGCTTCGTAAAGCTAACAAATCAGTAACAAATATAAGGATTCAAATGTTTTTTGTCTTGCTTTGTTTTGTTTTGTTTTGTTTTCATGGAGAAACTTTGAAAGTCAAGCAAATACTTTTATCTTGACCTTTCTGCAACACTGCCCCATATTCACTAGTTGTCAGCACATGTTTGTCTGGAGTCATTCGTCACTGCCATCCATCAGTCCTTTGCCATTCCCATCAGTCCCATTATCTGGGATCAGGAGATAGCTGAGGATGTAGCCTGAAGGATCATTAAACCTCAGTTTCCAGGTACTGCAGGTAGTCCAGGTGGTCTGTTGTTATTTATAATAAAGAAACAACACAGCAGAACTGCCTGGCAGCAGCCCATGAGGCCTTGTGAAAGGACGGGCTGAGGGATGTCATCACTGAAGGACAGCTAAAAGTGGACTCTTTCTCCCACACTGTAAGCAGAGAGGATTTATTGAACATCTGTTCAGTACATGGCTGGGAAGATTGATTAATTTAATTGCTCACATTTTGCTTAAGTAACATTTGAATACTTAATGTCAGGCTTGAAGGATATTAAAACATTTACTTACACACCTTTTTAAAGAGGCTGTTTCTTACTGCTTTTTGTGTCTTTTTAGGATGTTTAAATGCATCCTGAAATCTAGGTTGCCCAGAAGTCTGGGAAAACTGTACCAAGTGGGAAAAGCTGATTCCTCTCATAAAAGCAACTAGTTATTTTTCACATTCTGTTCATTTTGATAAATCATTCACATAATGAGGCTGGATCATCCTCACTGAATGGTGGTAATTCTCCTAGTATCCAGGAAAGAGACAGTTCAGCATATTATATAATTCTATACTCTTTAACATAATATCATAGTCATATTGAAGGAATAGGTGAGATGAAGTCACAGTAATTTATTGCAAATTTTATTCAGAGAGCATATTAAGGAAGAAATTCCTGACATTTTCTTCAATCCCACCCACTAAAAGAGAAACAGTAAACAGTAGAACATTTAGTGTTGTTCATTTTAATACATTTTGTTATCAAGTTTATCACTAGTATGACAAAATATGATAAAATTTAACAAAGTTTTAATGGTCACGGAGGGTAGCTGGCATGAAACTAAACCTTTCCCAAATATACCACAGTTAACCTTAGTTTTAGAATAGCAAATGGTGATATTATTGCCCATACCTCTGGTAGCAATGTCTGTGACTACTAGCAAATGCTGATTGTTTAAAGATAAAGGTGAAGCTCCTTGTTTTGCTGCAGTGTAGAACCGTCTTTGCATTCATCACCATCAGATGTTAACCTGAGAAAAAGCAGACTGATAGATAGAGGTTCATGTGCAAAGACTGATTCTGTGTGATCTTTTCTGTCCTAAAAGTAATTTTTTTCAATCTTCAATTCTCTAGTAAAGATGTTCCTCGATCTCTCTGTACAGTTCATTTTAAGTCTGATATACAGTCAGATATTCTATTAGAGACAAGATCTTTAAATATATGTCTTTGTGTGTAATTTGCTTTGGAACTGTTAGAACAATAAATAGCAAATGATACTGGCTTACATAGCCATGTATTTTTATTATCAATGATACCATATATAATATTCCCACAACAATACTTAACTATGAGAGGATAGGGATTTAACACTACTACATGACTAATTTACTACCTTCAAACATAAAAAGGAGAGCTTGGAAAGAAAGGCCTCATATGAAGCTGCATAAAACAGAGCAGTACTATCATGCAGTGGTGCTTAATAATGGCACTGGCATTTTGTTAGCATCTCTACAAGAAAAAATTCTTCTTAGGGAAGGATAATCTACAGTCAAATCTGATTGAAGTCAAGAGAAACATTGGTTGATTTCTTTGAAAGATGTCTGTCTGTCCCTGAATTTGACTGTACACAATACATTCTGCAACAACGAGTCAGATTGTCAAGGCCAGAACCAGGTGCCTATGTTACTTGTATCCTTCTACATCAGTCATACTGTAGGGAGCAGACAATTAATTCTGGAGCAAAATTGAAAGTCAGAGGCAGAGTGTGAAAGAACAGAATGACAATAATAAAGTGCCCCTGCCTCACATTAATCTCCCTCACTTCAGGGCTGTCAGAGGCGGCCTGGCGGTGACTAATGCCAAGCTTTGCATACAGTGGTCACAGACATGAGCAGCATGCTCCCTTTACAGCATCCGCGATTCGCTTTGTTGAGTTTTTGACTCCTACGGAATCATTGAAAAAAAATAGCCACTGGTCATAGGTAGCAGGATGAAGTTCCTTCATCATACACCTATTGATCAATGGGCAGCATTCACAGGCTTGGCTTAAAAAAAACAAACAAAAAAAAACAACCAAACAAAAAAAAAACGGAATCCTGACAAATACAGGGAGATTAAATTAACTTTTTGAATGGATGAGCTCAGCAGATAGGGGTTAATAAGTTTAGCTTTGAGGATGTACATATCATGTGCATGTCCCAGCATCAAGACAAAATGATCTTGCACCTCTATAGATGCACTAATCCATTAACATTGCAAAAGACTTTGATGCACATTTGGGAATTGTGTTCCATTGATTTTATTGTCATCTTTTTTGCACAAATAGTAAATAGGCTAACATTTAAGGAATGGTGTAATTATTCCCGAAAAGCAAGACATCAATGTAAAGTTTATTGTTGCAGACCAGACATTTTGACAGGAATACTGTAATATCCCCAAGGTGTCACTGGGTTACTGAAAAGGTTAAAAATTGGTGCATTGTGTCAGAGAAGAAAGGCAGTAACAACAAATAGCATTCAAAAAATCACAGGCACTTCTGTAGGAGAGTGGAAATGTGTCATGTAACAACATGCAGCTTCTGTAAGTGGATTGCTGCACTGAAGAAGACAGTGAAACATATCTAATGAAAACGCTTCCTCCACGATCACTGTTTCAAGGCTCTTTCTCATTATTTAGAATGCAAAAATAACTTTCCTCTCTGGTTCCTCCTTCTATTTAATGCGAATCTCACAAATGCCAACTTGTGGAGTTTGATAGGGCTGAGTTGAAAAATTTCATTTATCTTCTCTGATAATCGTGAGAGAAGATTCTCACACAGGACTGTACTTGCCAGGCTACGCTGTTTTTTCCTGACTAGATGCGTGTATGTGTACTAAATCGGGAGGACAGCAGTATTTTTCTGGAGTGTTTTTGACTAGGAGAAAAATACTTGCAGTCCTGCATTGTAGTTGACCAGCAAAGAAGCATTCATTAGAATATGAATGAGAAGAGGGAAAGAATATACAGAAATTTATTGGATCTAACCAAGAATATGTTTTATGTTTAGGTATATTGTTGGTTAGCATTCTAGAAGACTAAGAGAGAAACATATAGGTCCTCTTGTATTCTGAATATGGTATGTTATTTGATCAGGAACTGAAATGTATTTATAGTGACATTTTGAGACTTACATGTTGCCAAGAACTATAACTTTCTTTCTTTCTTTCTTTCTTTCTTTCTTTCTTTCTTTCTTTCTTTCTTTCTTTCTTTCTTTCTTTCTTTCTTTCTTTCTTTCTTTCTTTCTTTCTTTCTTTCTTTCTTTCTTTCTTTCTTTCTTTCTTTCTTTCTTTCTTTCTTTCTTTCTTTCTTTCTTTCTTTCTTTCTTTCTTTCTTTCTTTCTTTCTTTCTTTCTTTCTTTCTTTCTTTCTTTCTTTCTTTATTACTTTTTCCTAGGAAAACTTATTTCCATTAACAACTCAGAAATCCCACTTTTAAGTTAAAATATTTTCATAGTATTCATAGCATTTCCCATAGTTTTTTCTTAATGCTTCTTAATTGGATATCTAATTGTTTTTTCTTTAAGAAGATAATAGGAAATATAAAATCTCCACCACTATCCACCAGTATGGTTTGAATCTGGGAACTCAAACACAGGTATTTAGTGCTTGTTTGAACTAAGGAAGGAAGTCTGCTACCTGGCAGCAGACTTTTGTCCTTTATTTGGATTAGCCATTTAATGTGTTGCAAAACGTATGTTACAAGCATTGTACAAAAGCACAAGATATGTGCTTATATTATATGCCAGACATTTCCAAGAATATCAACATGAGTACATTTAACAGTATGTCAGTCATTCATCTTGGGCCTCCATTTTAAATGTCATTCTAAATTCTAGGCTATTTAAACAGTTTATGGTGCTGTTGGCATTTTGGAAGGTTGGTGAAGGGTCATAGAAGCCACCTTGGTTTGTGCATTAGCTGCCAGATCACGCCCTAGTGCCTGTTGTGCAAGTTCTTATTGGCAGAAAGGAGGAAGGCTTCAGTTTCACACTTCAGGTTCATTTAGAGGTAGAAAAGTGTGAGAATTGCAGCTCTTATAACCTCAAAAATTATTTTTGGATCTAGCTTGTTTGATCTGAGATATATGCAGACATTAAGACCTTCTGAATTTTGTGATGGAAATAACTTAAGAAACACTCATAATACTACTACTTTCTCACCTGAAATCCCACAACTGATCTCAGCTGCAGACACAGAAGAGCTGCAACTAATAAATGGTGAATATAGCATTCCCTGGTTTATATCCAGTGACTTTGGAGTTTCTCAAATGAGATAGAATTTTGTTTTTCAGAGCTATGTAGAATGTGCATGTAGCACGGTAGTTCTACTAGTTCTGGGAAGAGTCACAGTTAGGAAGCTGTCAATTGAAACAGCATAGTTCAAAAGTTTTGAATAAATCATTGGTGTATGAATCCTGCATCCTCATCTGACCTAGATGTGGTAGATCTAATTATGTCAGTGCTACATACTTTTAAATGCTTCTTCTTCTTTGACACCAATACATTTATTTTATTTCTATTTAGCTGGCTGAAAAAAGAAAATGATTTCCCCATCTTTTTTCTTCATTGTATTTTATAGAGGTGTAAAACATCTGGCTTTCTTGCTATTCTTACATGAGAAATAAGATGCACCTAGAAATTCTGGATTTTGTTTTATGGGAGCCAAGAACAGCTTATACATAAAGTGCAAAACTAACACTGCTATAGAGAAGAAAAAGAACGAATCTTGGTTTCTGCATGATGCTAGAATACCTGAGTTCTACTCACCCTGCTGAAGGTATATTATCTTCTAGAATATACAGCTGTTTTGGCTACTGGTTGGGACATGCTGCTTATACTGATACTGCTATATCCATAAAATCCAAAGGCAATTTAGGGGGGGGGGGGGGGGGGGGAAGGAGGCAGCGGCACAGACTGATTTGCCTACATTCAAGATGAAAAATCCTGTATTTTAATCCAGATTGGAAGATTAAGAGGTGTTTAGCTGCCCGGATTGCATTCCTACATCTAAGCACAAAATTAGACTTTACTATATTTATATATCATTTTGAAACAGGGAGAAATTCTTGTAGTTTTTACAATATTGTCCAGTAAGGACAAAGTTCTATAAAATTTTGGAAATTAACGTATTTGCAAATAAGTGTAATTTTGCAGTATAACATGTTCATGTTCACAAAACAAATTCAGCAAAAGCTGTATTACTGTAGCGTTCCTATTTTTACTTTACTATGTATTACCATGCTATGTCCAACTCCTACGGGTATTGCATGGGCATTGATTTATCTTTTCTTTTTATAATCTTTTCGTGATTTTTTTTTTCACTGTCAAATTCTGTTTCTTGTTGTAGTAGTATTTTTCATGGTAACAGGGAAAGGTAAGTGAGCCCATAAGCATCTAGACAGCTGTTGAATAAAACGTAGATCTTCCTCTTAAATATGATCAATATGTTTGTTGTTCATGGTACAAACAGGGGATGTCACTTGTTCTTATTGGAAACAAAAAATCTTACTCTTAATTCTGTTTTAACCGGTTAATAGCAATTTTCTCCTTAAGCCCTTCAGTGTGGTTTGCAGGCAGCATTGACCAAAAAAGAATTTCTATTAGGCTATTCTTTTTTGATGAGACAGAAAGTGAAGAATACAGAAAAAAAAAAAAAATTGAATATGAGTCACTGCTAAATATTAATTAAACAAGATGTCAGATATTAGGATAATTCAGGTGGGGAGGGATGCCATGAAATCATGTAGTCCAATCTCCAAAGTCTGCTGCTTCCCTATTTATGACTCTCTTTACCTAAGTACTCATGAAACTGATCTGAAATGCTGAACCTGGTTCTAACTCTACATTCAATGATTCAGTGTAGTCCTGGTGGTTTTACCACTGGGTTCAACTTACTGGTAAGTTCATTTCTCTCCTGATGAAATGTTTTGGAAATTTGAAAATTGTTCTGTGTTATGGAAAAGCCAATTCAAATCCATCTCTACCACATCTAAATATCTTATATGGCCTGAAATCACATTTTCAGAGAAGCAGATTGTAGCCATGCTGATTTGATGACCCCATATCTTCTATGGAATATAACAGAGGAGACTGCTTAGAACATCATGCATTACTATGAAGTGAATTTCATAGTCCAGGCCCTGTAATGACATCTTTCTATCCATCCCCTGCAATGCATGCAGCAGGAGTATTCCATCTGTTCATAATGAAGCATAGCAGGGGAGGGCATCTTATAAATAGACAGCTTCCCTGTCGCTTAGAGTTTTATTTAAGAACATTGCAACAGTATTTGCTCACGACAAAGATTTTTAGCTATTCATTTGATAAAATATCTATGGATGTTGAATAAACCAAATTAGCCAGTTCCTAAACCTGTCAAGTTCCTTGGCTGAAATTTTATTTTGCTTGAAGAGAACAGTTTCAGATTGCTGTAAATGTCTTGTCTGTATTCTGTAAAATATAGAAGATAATTGTGTCTGTATGTATTTTATTCAAGGGGTGATGCAATTTTAACTAGATCAAACTCAATAAAAAGAGTATGCTGTTCTTTCATTTCTGTTGTAAACAAGTTATTACAAAATATAAATGGAGGGTTAAAAAAAGGATCAGAAAATATTACTTTGTATATGTTTTCTTTTTAAATGTAGGCCTCTTTGTACAGTAAAGCACTGTACTGCTTTTTGGAGGGAAATGATTTACTGTGATATGTATGAAATGGAGTTTTGATAGAATAAGCTGCAATCCAGTTCTAAACTATAGATTTTCAAGCAGATTGATGCAACAAATTGTTAGCAAATAGCAGTTTGCAATTTGATGCTAATTAGACATAAGGCAAATATGTGCCATGACAAATTAGCAGCAAACCATACTGAAAAGGATTAGCAAGAGCTGGCACAAAGACTGCTCGATTTTGCATACTTCCTTGTCGTAGTCTAGGGTTTCTGAGCCAGTTTTCCTTCTCTGTAAATAGGGAACCAGAGCAGAGATCACAGGCGTGTTAGAATGTCTTTAATTGCATATTTGAGATGTTTTAACTCTCTCTTTGAGATGTTTTAACTCTCTCTTAATCCCACAGAAGCTTTCCTCCATACCGTTGGCTTTGTTATTCCAGGAGATGATCAAGTATTTTATCAATCTAATATTATAACTAAATACATAATGATGCGACTTACAGGGTCATTTATTTTAGTAAGCCCATTGTACTTATAGGAAAAAGCCTCATTCTTAATTCAAAACACTTTTACTTAACATCATATAAATGTTTTTTTTTTTTTTTTTTCAGCAGATTTAACTATTAATTTCATTAATAAATTAATTTTTGTTAGAGGATTATAAAAATTCTTTTTTTGGTGTGCACAGTGTGCTTTAATAGTCTGGATCAAAAGCATTGGGATATCCAAATGTCATAATACTGTTGTGTTTACAAACCAGCATAAAACAGGCAGGTAATTTTTAACCCAGTTCTTCAGACATATGCCTAAATAAAAACATAGGTATAAGTATGACTTCAGATCTGAAGCAAATTGCTCTTGCATCCACAAAGGGTAAGATAATTTTGTTAAGATCAAGAATGCTAAACAGAAGCTGCAGTAAAAAATCATTACTGATTGTAAGCTTGCTTGCTCATTTATTTATTTATTGTGAGCTCCTGAAGTAAGCCATCATTTTCCTCAAGTTTTCATTTCATATTTGCTGATGTGTGCTTTGTAAGTTTAATTTTTAGATATATAAAATGACATGTTTGTACTTCATGGACTCATTGGGTAGATGAGAAATTCTTAAATACTATTCCTTTCCAAGTCTCAGTTTCTAGGGCATACAAAATGTTAAATCTATTAGCTGATTTAAGATGCTTAGTTGTCTAAAATCGTATATATTTTACATTCCCAACATTCCTACATCCATATGTATCAAAAGATTGTTAGAAATAGTTCGAAGGTGCTAAAATATTATGTGAGTAGATGTATACACAAATTTCATTGGGTAAAATAAATGAAGTGGAAAAATAAAAGGATATGATGCACAAAAGATACTTAACTTCTTTCATAAGTCTTAGAGAGAATTCCTCAGACAATTTAAAACATGATCAATAACAAGTTTTGCACAGTGCTGTCTTCACATATAAACAGTATGATAACATGCTATTAAGGATGTACAAAAAGGCGATGAAAGAAGTGGTGTTTTTTTTATTTTTTTTTTTTCCCTTTCTTTTTAAAGAAAGAAAACAAAATCACAGAATCACAGATTGTAAGGGTTGGAAGGGACCTCGAAAGATCATTGGGTCCAACCCCCCTGCCAAAGCAGGTTCCTTAGAGCAGGCTGCCCAGGTAGGCGTCCAGACAGGCCTTGAATATCTCCAGAGAAGGAGACTCCACTACCTCCCTGGGCAGCCTGTCCCAGTGCTCCGTCACCCTCACTGTGAAGAAGTTCTTTCACATGTTGGTGCGGAACTTCCTGTGCTCAATCTTGTGGCCATTACCCCTTCTCCTGTCCCTGAAAACCACTGAAAAAGAGGTTGGCCAAATCCCTCTGTCTCCCACTGCTCAGGTATTTATACCTGATTGATGAGATCCCCTCTCAGTCTTCTTTTCTCCAGGCTGAACAGACCCAGGTCTCTCAGCCTTTCCTCATAGGGAAGATGCTCCAGGCCCCGTATCATCTTTGTGGCCCTCCTGTGTACTCTTTCCAGGAGATCCCTGTCTTTTTTGTACCAGGGAGCCCAGAACTGGACACAGTACTCCAGGTGAGGCCTGAACAGGGCATAGTAGATGGGGAGGATCACCTCCCTTGACCTGCTGGCCACACTCCTTTTAATGCATGCCAGGATCCCATTGGCCCTCTTGGCCACGAGGGTACACTGCTGGCTCATGGTCAACCTGTCGTCCACCAGGACCCCCAGGTCCTTCTCCTCAGAGCTCCTCTCCAGCAGGTCATCCCCCCGCCTGTATTGATGCATGTGGTTGTTCCTTCCCAGGTGCAGGACTCCACACTTGCTCTTATTAAACCTCATTTGGTTTCTTCCTGCCCATCTCTCCAGGTCTTGCTGAATGGCAGCACAGCCTTCTGGTGTGTCAGCCACCCCTCCCAGCTTTGTGTCATCAGCATACTTGCTGAGGGCAGACACTATTCCCTCATCAAGGTTGTTGATGAAGATGTTGAACAAGACTGAACCCAGCACTGACCTGTGGGGAACACCCCTAGTCACAGGTCTCCAGCTGGACTCTGCGCCACTGATCACCACCCTCTGAGCTCAGCCAGTCAGCCAGTTCTCAGCCAACCTTACTCCTCTATCTATCTCTCTATCCCGCTCCTCTATCCCACACTTTCTCAGCTTTTCTAGCAGGATGTCATGGGAGACAGTATGGAAAGCCTTGCTAAAGTCAAGGTAGATGACATCCACTGCTCTCCCCCCATCTACCCAGCTTGTGATGCCATCATAGAAGGCAATGAGGTTGGTCGAGCACGACTTCTCCTTGGTGAATCCATGCTGACTACTCCTCATAACCTTCGTCTCTTCCAATTGCTTGGAGATGGCATCTAGAACAAGCTGTTCTAACACCTTTCCAGGGACAGAGGTGAGACTGACTGGTCTGTAGTTTCCCGGATCGTCCTTTTTGCCCTTCTTGAAGACCAGAGTGACAATGGCTATCCTCCAGTCTTCAGGCACCTCTCCTGTCCTCCAGGACATTTCAAAGATGATAGAGAGCGGTTTGGTGATCACCTCTGCCAACTTCCTTAGCACACGTGGATGCATCCCATTGAGACCCATGGACTTGTGCGAGGTGGGGGTTGGTCTATTCTCCCTCGTGCCTGGTGACAGGACGAGGGGGAATGGGCTTAAGTTGCGCCAGGGGAGTTTTAGGTTAGATGTTAGGAAGAACTTCTTTACTGAAAGGGTTGTTAGGCACTGGAACAGGCTGCCCAGGGAGGTGGTGGAGTCACCATCCCTGGAAGTCTTTAAAGACGTTTAGATGTAGAGCTTAGGGATATGGTTTAGTGGGGACTGTTAGTGTTAGGTTAGAGGTTGGACTCGATGATCTTGAGGTCTCTTCCAACCTAGAAATTCTGTGATCCTGTGAAATGTAGCCCAGCTCTCACAAGCACCCTTGCCTTTGGGGGTACCTAGCCCATGAGGTACCCCCAAACAAGTCCTGGAAGAGGTTGAAGTTAGCTCTCTGAAAGTCTAGGGTTGCAATCCTGCTTTTAGCCTTACTTCTTCCACCAAGTTCCATCTTGAACTCCACCATCTCATGGTCGCTGCATCCCAAGCTGCCCCCAGTCTTCACATCCCTAACAAGCCCATTCCTGGTGGTAAGGACAAGGTTCAGTAGCACTCCCCGCCTGGTCGGCTTCTCCACCACCTGCGTCAGAAAGTTATCTTCAACACATTGTAGGAACCATTTAGACTGCATGTGCCTGGCTGAGTTGCTTACGCAACAGATGTCTGGATAATTGAAGTCCACCCTGAGAACCAGTGCCCGGGATTGTGAGACTACTACCAGCTGCTTGTAGAAGGCCTCATCAACCTCCTCCTCCTGACCTGGTGACCTGTATTACACCCACAACACCCAACCCTCTTTTAAATTTCCAAAGGCATTTATCCATTATTCACATAAAGGTCACTGTCCTACACTGTCTCTTGCAGTGCTCCCTTTTGACAATATTTTTCCTACTTGCCACATCACACCTGAAATTCAGGCCATGATGCCAGAACAGAATTCTAGCCTAGTTAACTGGTTGCCCTCTTGGCGTAAAGGATCAGATTGAAAAATTCTAGGCATATGTTTAGGGATGTATACTACCCTACATTTCTCTCCTCATCTACAAAGTTTTTAATGGTTTTAATGAAAACTTATAAATGAACCTGCCCTTTCTTTTTTCAACAGGTACTTGCTATATTTTGTTCATTTCTTTCACCTTTATGAAATGAACAAATTGAAATTTGCAGTTGCTTCCCCTCCACATCTCTAGCAACCTCAAAATGCATCCTTCACTGGATAATCTTAAATGTTTTTGAATGTAGAGCGCCTCCTATGAAGAAGTGGTCCAGTTTCAACAACTGAGTGCATCAACATTCAGTGTTAGGTGAGTTTTTGAATCCTTCCACAGACAAACCAAATCCTCCTCTACTGCATACTGTTTACAAGTTGTTCACATATAGAATATGTTTTCCTTAACCCTGTTTAAGAAGTAAGCCTCATGATTATTTCTCAACACCTTGTGTTAAAGTCTAGAAACCTATTTGGTCATGGATGAAGATGTATTTTCTTTTTCTTGTGCATGAACATGGTGGTGTTTTGTTCTTGGTGGGTAGCTATTTGGGAATAATAAGAGTAAAGCAACCCATCCATTTTGGCAAATTTAGATTAAAAATAGAACTATTCGAAAGGGATATTGTTAAGAATTTTAGGATTAAATGTTATGTATAAATGGTTCTAATTTTCAAGGGGAAATTCGGTTCTAGTCAAGTATTCTCATGTGGTGTGTTCCATCACAAAAGCACCAGAAATTTTCTGCCCATAATATATCTCTAATATGCACCCTCAGTGCTCTGGTCTATGACAGCTTTTCTGACAGTGCCTAAGCAGATTTTACATATTCATGTAGATACACTGTCAACCTAGATATTGCCTCTGTGAGATTCACTTATCCTTGCTGTAGTGGTGGGGCTGGGAAATCTTTATGTCAGAGTACAGAGGTTTAAATGCACCCCTTCTGTCTTGCTAGAATTGCTGCATATAGACACTTTCACTCTTCTGGTGAGTGTCACTATGGCCATTAGGGTCGCTCCATTGTCATTGGGTCATGCAGTAACCACTGACTGGAAAACTGGTTTGGAACGCATTGAGAATCTCCTCTGAGCCACTGACCATTTTATCGCCATGTTCTAGTTTGAAGCTTTCTTCACCCCCTGTAGCTGGGGGCTTGATTTTTCTTTGGTGGTTTTTTCTTAAGCTCCTGTTTTTCTTAAGTGGGTTTGGAATACAAAGTGGTTTTGATTTTTTTGAATGTGAAGTAGTTTCTAAGTTAAAAAAATAAAAATAAAAATTCAGGGGATGAAAAAATAGTTGTTGCAAATGAAGCATATACATTTCTTAAACTTATGCACAAAAATCATGAAATAGAAAAAACTTCTTTCGCGGTTTTGTGCAGGTTACTTCATCTGTCTTAGGACATGAGAGTAGATGTTAGAGCAAATTCATGCTGATAAAGCATACGTATTTTTTGATAAATGTATTATCTCTGTTTAGATCATGGGTTTAATAAAATGCATTGTCCCCAAGAAAATGTGTGCACTCATGGAGAACCTCACTGACATAGCTGCAGAGAGGTAAGTTCAAAAGGCCAGATTTTCAAAGCTGTTGTGTGAGATGGTGCAGGCAAGTTCTGTGTATTTGAAACCATGTAAGTTGCCATTTGCATGAATGTCTTGTACACTTATCTAAGTTATGTAGACACTTACGCATGTACAGATGTGAGTGGGAAATGCAGATGTGCTATATATTTGACTTCAAAATTTCTACTTTTTTCTTTTTCGTCATTGTGTGTGGGGATGAGAACACTGATGTGGTCCCTGCTTTGTATCCTGGCTAAGAATAACTTTGACAGTTTCACTTTTAAATGTTTAAAATTATCTATATCAATACTATTAATGTTTATAATACAGACACTATGATGTAGTCTGATGCTTTTCCCAGACATTGAAATATTTAAGGTTATCTAGAGACTCTGGAATACCCTTAAAATCATCAAACATTTATTGTCTTTATCTGCATATCTAAAGCTAATCAATGAATAAAAACTAGGGAAGAATTTAAAAACAAACAAACAAAACCCACAAAAATATTATCCTGGTGTAATTCATAATTGCCTTATTTTATCTGTTTATAATGCTTGAATTCATTTTGTTAGCAAATTTCTGTTGACAAGTGCACCTATTTATTATTACTAAGCATCCTTTTTAGAAACGTCTGAAATGACATGTATTGTTTTAAGTAAGATCATAGAGTTAATTTTTAACCAAAGAAGCAATACACTAACAATAGAACAAACAAAACACAATTGTTTTATGCCGCTCATCAGGATCATTTCATTTGCTGCTAGCATACACCAAATGCAAAAATGTTTTGACTTCAATTAAGAATTTTATACAAAATTAAACCTGTTGTCACTGAAAGCATTAAACACATACTGGTAGGTATTGTGTGCATTCATGAGTATTTGTGCATCTACAAGCATAGATATTCCATCAGGATAGTAAGGGTGTATGAGACTTTGCCACTTTGTTAGCAGATAACATGACAGCTCTTCCTCCATCCACTCATTTTTAGTGATGCATCATCCCTCTCCTCCCGGGTATATATGTTTCATTCTCCTCAGAAAAGGGGTTTAAAGAAATAACACCATGTATATATTTTGCATTTTATAGAAAAACTATGATAGCACAGCCATTTATATCCCAATATATTAATATCTTGAAGAAAAAAAAAATGTATTCTTTGTGCTTTCTCTTTGCTTGTTTTTATTGATGAATTGGTATCAATTCAACTTCTGATTTTATTTTTTTAAAATAAAATAATTGCATTATGTTTCATGATACCTATGTTATTGCTGTCTCACTAGACAGAACCTTATCTTTAGCAGAGACCATGTTGTATTACTGTCACAGCAGAGACATGTATTATCCTGAATTTGTGGCTGTTAAGAGTTTGAGTATGGCTACTAGTGTCATCTCAACAATTTGAAACTGGAAATGTAACCGAGAGGAAAAAGTACTATGTGTTATCTTAAGTTCCTATTTAGTGAAACACTTAAGTGCTTATTTAACTTAAAACATACCTGAACAATATTAATTCCTTATTAATTGCTGATTTGTTTACTTCAGTGGATTTATTAAACTGAAGACTTAAAGAAATGGAAAGCCCCCACAGGATGTTAAGCAATGAGTATGATCTGCAATAAATAACTCAACTAGTTCACCTCAGGACTCACAGCTCCCCGTTTATTTATGAAATGGGCATGGTAGCATGTGTCTCTGTAGTTCTCTGCAGTGTATGTTAAAAATCTCAGACTATTTGCAAGCATGCTGCTACCTAATACAGTGTAGAGCCGTGGAAAAAAAAAAAAAAAAGATGTCCTGAAAACTGCATGCTCAGCATAAGGTATGTAGTAATGCCGCTGCATCAATTAAACTTCCACAGTTTTCCATCAAGAAATCCTGTGGATAATGTTACCAAGCTTTGGAGTATTAGTGAGATTTTGGAATAGAAATTATGTTCAGCTCCTTTGCCTATGTTGCTTAATTTTGAAATTGATGGCTAGATAGGCAACAGATGGTAGAGATTTTTGCAAATGTAAAGTATTTTCAAATTAATTTAAATACACTATATGTGACTGTGACATAAAACAATTATGAATTGTAGGGATACACTTGTAGATATGCAGTGAGGATTGCAACTTTTAGTATTCTAGATGTCAATTTTGCTTTTGTTCTCTATCCTATTTCTGGAACAGAAACTCTTCATCAGTTTGTGAATTTAGGTTCTGCAGAAACGGGGAAAAGAGATCTGGATTTAAAAACTAGCAACAGTAATTTAAAAATCCTTGCAAATGGGCATTTAAAGTAGGGAGAGGGATGGTGTACAATGACTTCCCTAATAAGTTACAGGAAAAAAACAAGTTAATGAAATACATTTGGCCTCTTGGAAAAATCTTAATGCTGCTTGAAGAATGGAGAACTGACCATAGTTGGGCATAGGTAAAAGTTAACAGTGGGTTGCCAAGGACCCAGAATTAATAATGATCTGTTTGATATGTTTATTGTATTTATTTGTAATGCAAAGGGTAAAATAAAGGAACCTAAGGAACTCAAAGAAACAAAAATATAGATGACACATTTTTTCTTAGTCCATAGAAGCCTCTGAGGCTTCTTTAATTCTGGAGACCTAGCTGGTTTAGGCAATTATGAGGCAGAAAAGAAAAAAAGAAAATACGCCCAGTTTTGACAAATTCCTTGCAATGTAAATTGTATAGAATTATTTGCAATATTCATAGCCATTGATTGAATTGTAAATTAACTATAACTACTTGATAGAACTTCAGTGAAATTCAGATCCTACTGAAGCCTCTGGGAGTTTTGCTATTTCTTTCATTAGGGATAGGGTTTCCCCGTGATCATCATTACTGTAGACAGCTCGATAAAAAAGGCTGCTCAGTTCACAGCAGTGGTCTTAGTAGCAAACAAAATGGTTGGATGAATAAAGAATGGGTTGGAAAATAATACTGCAAATATTATGATACCTATCAGTGGTATCCTCTTGCCTTGAATACACTGCTGAATTCTTGCCTTCCTGCTTGTAAATATATACTGTATAAGCAGAGAAGATGCAGGAATAGTCATAAAGAGTATCCTGATGCATAGAGAAGTTTGCATACGAAGAAAGAGTGAAACCAGGAGAGCTGAATTTAAGTGAATGAGAATATGAGTAAGATTTTATATAAAAATGAGAGATTTATGCAGGTAAATCTGATTTCGTGGTAAATCTGATTTCTTTCCTCTTGAAATCTTGGCTTTGTCCCATAGTGCAAACAAAGAGGTGTACCAACAAATTGAAAATTGATAAGGGGGAGTTTTTAATTCATCAGTAAGTTCTCTTCTGCAAAACATTGAGTCTTTGGAATAAAAAATGCAGCTGGATTCAAAACTGAACTAAACATCCATGTTGGTAAGGCAGTTCTCACTGATGCAATGAAGTAGGAAAACATGAGCTAACATTTATCTTATGACATTTTTTTCATTGAGTCTCCCTTTGGGGTTGCGGTTTTGTTTTTCTCTTCAAAAAATGCCTTGGAACCTATTTGTTATGGACAATAGGATGCTGATGTAGATGACATGCTGCTGTGACTTGTATGACTTCTTTCTACCTTCAACATCTTCTGTTACCATGGGGCTGTAAATTAGGACAGGTTAGGAAAGAGTGAGAGAAGTTTCACTAGGCCTCGCAGAGCAGTGTCTGGGTGGGTTTTATGATTTCTCAGTAGAAAGAAGCATCTGCTCTGTAAGAGGGAAGCCCTCCTGAGACAAGGCGCTTTGTGGAAGTCTCTGCACTGAAGGAATGTGCTCATTCCCAAATCAGAAATCAGGAAATATTCAGCCTCTCATGGAAAGCAGGGTTTACACTATTATTTTCATCTTTGGTGTTTGGACAATAAATAAAGCCCTGAAGCAAAGACAATGGACTCTTCTAGACATTGATAATTCCACAGGCTGCTAAATAGCTTTGGTTTCTCAGTGTTCCAGTTTAGTTTCCCAAGTAAAAAATGTTCTGATTTGGTATTTCAAGCAATTAATTGACTAATGCTTCTGCCACATGATGTAGCAGGAGTTGGTTCATAATATTCAGATGCTGTCAATGAGCAATTATTTTTTTTTTTTCTTTTTGCGACAAGAGTTTCTTTCAGGCATATTTTTTTTTTTATGATACAGTACAGTTTCGTATACAAAACAGTAGAAAAGAGCTTAGAATAACTAGAAAATCTTAATGATTTGGGTGGTGCACAGCTGAAACATTACCAGTGAAATAGCTTACTTACTGATTTGTTGCCAGGTAGTGAGCCAATTAGCAGTGCTGGTTATTATATACATTTCATGCTATATATCACTAAAATTGTGGTGTTGATTTATCATTTGCATTGTTGTATTGTCAGCATAATTTATTCAGATCATGCTGAGATACCTGGGAAATTAAGTAATAAAGAGAATGACATGGAATATGTCTGTGTTAAGAGATATTTACTTTGCTTTTAATGAGAATACATGTTCAGGTAAATCATAGACCACTTAGCTACTCAATTGTTTTTGAAAGAAACCTATTGAATGTTTTTACCTTGTATTTTCTTTTTCTTTTTTTTCTAATCTGATTTTTGCTATTAAACAAGTTGCTTTTTACAGATTGGTTTAAATAGCATACCAACTAATTGTGCCAACTTAGTTTATTAGCGAGTTGTGGAAATCTGTGGTAGTTGATATATCATTGAAGTTTCTAGTGTTGCATATGTATTTGATGCTATTTTAATTTCTTGGCTCATATTAGCATAATTATTTTTTTATTGGAAATCCTTCCTAATTGCTTATATTTTTACAAAATTAGGCAGATTCTCTGGTCAGCTTAAAAATCTTATATAGGTTGAACAATTGGAAGCAACCCTCTCTTTTTACAGTACGTAAATATTTTTGACATATTCAGCTGATGAACAAAGTATCCATGTTGGATTTTGAATATTTTTTTTTGTAATTTTATTTTCTCAGAAGATAACAGAACTTTTCTGAGGGCTCTGCATAATGTTGTCTTATGACCTCTTCCTTTTATTCAACCTGTCCCTGTCCTCTTCAAAACTTTAGATTGTCTAATGATTTTGTTTGTTCAACAGCTTGTCTCTAGTCAAAAATGGCTCCCTTGGAAATGTTCTATATGGAAAAAATGTGGCCTGGTTGTTGCAGTGCATGTTCTTTTCCATTTTGACAATATCGTTTTTTCATAAAGTTTTGAAAATTAACTATCACATTAAGCAATAATTCAAAGCTATCTGGAAAAAAAAAAAAAAAAAAAAAAAAGGAAAAAAAAAGATATTCCTTAAGGTAATAAATAACATGACATTTTTCAATTACCTTTGCCTTACTTTTTTCCTTTTTTTTTTTTTTTTTAAGACTAGCTGTAACACAAATGTAAGCTCAAATAAAACACATTTTCTTCTAATCTATTTTGATACAGGGATCTTCTGAAAACGACCGTTGCTTAAACATCTCTATTGACTCCAACACTTGAATTCTCTGCCAGTTCTGTGGCATGATTTTCATTTTTCATAAGGCTTCTTCTTCACTGTGGCCCTACTAGGTGTGTTCACACCTGAGGGAGCAAATTAGCTCAAGGAGTAATCTTTGAGCAACCATTCTATTTTCTGTTTACTAACTTTTAGTTAATCATTTTTGCATATACTTGGTGTGCTGATTTTTTTTTTACAGGTCTTCAAAAATTGAGGAAAAATTTCTGTTAAACTGAGAGAATTCTGAAAGTGGATTTTTTTTTTTTTTTAACAACTGGCATAGTTTCAATCAGAAATAATTTGTAGAATATAAAGCACTATATGCAACCACTGAAGTACAAGTAACTTAAAACTTAAGAAAAGATAAGAAACTGGGACTGTGTGTGCATGTGTCTGTTTGTATGTTTGTGTCTCTGTGTGCAGAAGATGGAAATACCTTCTTTATTTTTGTCATAAGATTTGTGAATCAGCCGGAAGTTGGAGATGCTTTCCTACATAGGTTTACTGTGTGTCTGCTATAAAGATTTCAGGAGGACAACAGGTTTTCCACTTTCCCCATTTCTCCTGAAACCTCTGCATGTCATTACACAGCTGAAACAGAATACATGATGGGCTGTAGGAATATGTGACTTTATTGCATCTGTGAGAGAAAAAAAAACATTTAACTTGCTCTTAGCTATGTTATTTGAGATTCACAAGATCTCTTCTCACTTGAATGATACATGTCAAGTACCCACAGAACCCATCCCTTATTCTGTTTAAATTTAATGGAAAACATTTGTCCATGGCAGTTAGTGGTTTTTGTATTTTAATGTTATAATATTGATGAAATTAAAGCTCTTTATTTTAATGTTATTTACTACAAAAGTCAATTGCTTAATCAAAAGCTGATTCCTTTAGGCAGAAAATATGCTTCCCCAAGTTCCAGATTTTTTAGTGTTTGTCCTTTTGAACTTGGAAAACTTATGTTCTACATTTTAAGCTTCACTAGTTTGTCTCAGGATTTTGTTAACAACATCAGCGATATTAACACATTTGTAGACTTGCATACTCTTCTGTGCCACTCTTATTAGCATGTGATACTGTATTGTTGTTCCCAGTTTACTTAGCTGTAATGAATGGTCAAGATGCATCTCGGAGAGCTGAATGAAAGCTTTCTTTGATCAGATCTCTTCACCCTGCTGAAGTTACCAGTTGTTCGTGACTAATTATTTTCATACTGTGTTTCCACGTACAGATGGAAATAAGTACTTGTTCTGTGAGAACGGTAAAATCTCTCTGGTGTTGGGGTTTTCTTCAAAGTGTCTTGTGTATCACTAGCACAATGTTGGGCACGTTTTTAGTATTTCTAGATGGACACCACATCTTATATTCACCTAAGAAGGTATCCTATGTCTTCTAACCATCCATCTGTCATTTTAATATGAAAGCAAATAAACAGTTGATAGAATATCTCATGTTAAATTTATATATATATTTTTCCTCTCCAGGAACAGTCAATTTTATTCAGAACAGTTTTTTTTTTTTTTATAATCATACACTGATTTCTTGTTCATTTAATCTGTACTAAACTGTGTTTGTCTAAAATATTTCTTTTGTCAGGTACAGGTAGTGTGAAAATGAAGGAAATAGCCAACAATATCCAACTTCCTTTTAATCCCTTTATTCCCTTTTAATAATGATGTATTTGCCTGGTTCTTGATACATGAATTTTAGTGTCTTGTTTAGATCTGTCTAGCATTAAGTCTACACAGTCTAATGGTGGATGAGAACTTCTAAGGAGCTCATCAAAGCAATTGTTTGAAGAAGAAAGACTTGAAGAAGAAAGAAATGTAAGATAAGAAGTATCATGGAAAAGATGAAAAGGTGAGAGAGAAATTTTAAAGAGATGTATATAGATCACAGAAGAAAATAAACAGGATGATACGGTTGTTTCGTGGAGGCCTTGGCTTTCCCATGATTTATAGTTTCTCAAAATTCATATAAAAGTAATGTAGACTATCAATATGAATATGTCTCTTATGAATCCAAAACAGAGAGGTCTGTGAAGCTCTGGTACAAAGCAGGTGGATGCATGGGGCTTCAGTATGTCCTGTACCCTGCATCCCACCCTCCCAGTTCTGAATATGTTTGAAGAATTCCAAAAGTTTCAGGTTAAACCATCAGGTTACAAGAGATAACATCATGAAGTAAAGGCTGAGGGAGAGTTTTTTTCCATACCTTTTTTTTTTTTTTTTCTTTTTCCTTTACTAGTATGATTCAGGCCTGTGTTTCTTGAGCAAGAGGGAACAGTAGCTCAGGCCTCTTCTCTTTATGCTCCCAGTGCTGTTGGCTCTGTTATCTTCTTGTTATCTTCCCTTGCACATATGCCTAAGAAAATGTGCACCATACTATAAAACAGATGTATGTAGCTGAGGCTGAAATCTTAGGTCAAGAAGTCTTCAGGAGAGAAGAAATCTCATATTTCAGTCTACAGTCTCTTAGGAAAACACTAGTGGCATTAAAAGCTGCTATCTAGTTGATTTTATTCCTCTCTCTCCTCTCTACTCCCTATTCCTTTTTTAACAAGAGTAAAATAAAAGTAAGACGGAGTTTTAAGACTGACTCAAGTATGTCCGTCTGGCTCTGTCCTCCCTCTTCTAAATATTGTGCTAGCTTCACGCCTACATTCTACTATAGTGGCTATTTCTGTCCATAGTTTGATCTTCTGAAAAGGTATTTTAGAAAAATTCTGTTATTAATGCAATTAATCTTTCCAAGTTAATTATAAGGAACTGAAAGTAGCTTGTTATTGATGAAATATTCTAGACTTTCCGTTGCGTATGCTCCACTATCTAACAAATTTGAATAGAATACTGTTAAAGTATAACTAAAATTGCTATGTGATCAAGAACACATAGGAAATAATGGAAATATGGAAAACATGGAAATAATTTTACATTTGGGCAAACTGGGTAGATCTGAGCCCTTTCTCATTCTGCTCTAGCAGTACTAATGAAATAAAAGTGGTCTTAAATGCACAACTTGATACTGTGTGTGGGTTTTTTTTGTTTGGTTGGGTTTTGTTTTTTTAAATGTAATATAGTACTGAGGTCAGGGTATATAAGCTAGATATTTAAAAGAAGTGAGAAAACAAGCATCTCATATTGTCTGTTTTCTTTTTCTATATATTCCCTTCCTTCAGGATTTTTACTTTGTCATATTTGTCCTTTCCTTTGTCCTTTTGTCCTTTCCCTGTCCTTTTTGCTTTTGACAAACGTGAATAGTATGAGTGAGTAGTATAAACCAACATACTCCAATATGAATGAATTTCTTCCTTTCCAATCTGAGGCATATGCCAGGCACACTTGTAATTCTGATTTATGCAGCTGCTGGTTAAGCAAAGGTTGGCCTTGATGATATGCAGTAGTCCAATCTCTTCTCTCAAAAACTAATGGAGCCCCAGAGTCAAATCATTGTCTGTTGGATGTGTGGAGATCAATGGGTGGTTGTCTCTGTTTCAGGTTGGGGACAGAATGGTGCTCTTCAAAGTTAATGTCAACAAAAGATTGGCTGCTTAAAATTACCACACTCAACTGATGAACTCTTTAGACACTTCGCATCTTAAGCATTTATATTTGCTGTACTTTGGAAATATAGTGAAAAATACAGAATAATCAGTAGAGAGTTAAATTAGAAAAACTGTTGTATGTTGTGTACTGTACTAGCTAGGTTTATCCCTTTATCCTTTTGCTCTCATTCCAAGATGAAGTGGAAAATGGGAAGAGGAAGATTAATAGTCACCAAGCAGCGACACAGTGATTGGAGTGATGCTGCATGTGTTATGTTGGTTGCAATTGTTTTATTTGATAGCAGTATTTAATTGTATACCTGCATTGTGGAGAACTTCTCAATTTTTCATTCCTTGTGACTAGGTGAAAGTTGCTCATTTAGATCAACCCAGTTCTTCTTTATCTGGATAATTCTGCTTCCTGCTTAACTTTTGAAGAAAAAGGAGATACTGTGTTTGAGAATGAAATTAGTTTTACGCAGTGGTTTTGCATTATTCTGTAGTTGCTTGTTGTCTACTGTAAGTGAAGAGAAAGGCAAGGTGTGTGTGTGTGTATAGACCTTAACTTTCATAACTTAAGTTACTTGGAAACTATCTGATCATCACATCTACTTCCTAGTTTAAGAGGTGTAGACCATTCTCCTGGAATGATTTAGAACATTTTTGGTAGTTTAAAAGTGAACTGCACCCTTCCTTATTACTGATTTGTCTTATGTCAACTGCGGAAGCCCTGTAACTCTCTTCTGCTCCCATGTTCTAGATCAGTTAAATTTAAAAACCGAATGTGAATACTGTTTCTTCTAAGAGTGAAATTGTTTAACTCCTGTGGCTGCTAACCAGCTTAAGAAAGTAAAGAGCATAGGGCTGCCATTCTGTCTCAAACATCACTTGCTAATTGAGAAATGTGGTCCTTTTGGGCAAAGATCAAATGAACAATATTTTACTTCTGTACTCAGCCACATGTGACCTGTTCACAAAATCCAGAAGGAAGGTGTGAATAAGGAGCGTTTACCATCTATAAATTGTCAGCTTATTCTGCCCAGCAGGCTGATGTGCTGTGGTTATAAAAAAAGGAGATCTACTGTACTACTGAATCTTCTACATCTCATGCTTTCTGACATCACCATAAATTCAATTTATATTTTTATGGAAAATTCCCCTTGAACAGGAAAAAAAAAAAAAAAGTACATTAGCACCGTTGTGACTGGAAAATTTTCTTTTGCTTGAACTGTAAAATTCCATCTTTCCCCCACTGCTGTATTTCCTTTAACCATTTTGGTATTTAAGTCATACTTGCATAATCCTTTCTTTTTGTTAAAGCATCAGTGATCCTTCAACTTATCTGTGAAGTAGAAAAAGATTGTGTTACCACATGCATCTGATCCTGATACAGGGTGCTTCTCAAGTCATGTCATCACAGAATATGGGAAAAGACCTTAGAATGAAAGTCTTTTCTTAAAACTGTGTGAGTTTTCCTAGCAGGTACTCATGCCACAAAACCTGTTACAGAAAGAGTTTTTTTGTTTGTTCATTTTTTTTGTTGGTTTTTGTTTTTTTTTTTTTGGTAATTTTCTGTATTAGCATACCCTTCAGAAAAAAAAAATAAATAAATCTTCATATCTCTTAAATGTGATAGCTTTCAATTATTTTCTTGTCTAAACTGTTGATTAAACAAAATGGTGCTGATTGCAGCAGGATGGCTAAATGTGAACAGAAGTTGCTAATGCAGCCTGCTCACTAAGAAGTCATTTATCAAAGTTTTATCTGATTCTAGAGGCATTAGATTTTTCAGTCACAGTTTATAAATGGCATGTCATCAGGATCAAAATGAAGCAATACCTTGCTCAAGTGCTGCTGTAAAGCAAGTGCAAACATCTTCTGCAGATGTACAGTGCATTGCACTAGGAGTTATGTCATGCAACATGTAACTATATTTAGTATTATGGTTAAGCTCTAGACCTTTTGTTTGTTTGTATTGGTGATCAAAATTTGATTTCCCCATGCCCCTCTCAGCAGCCCCCACCTTCCCAATCAAACTTGTTTACAGCTATCTTGGTGAGAAGAGGACAGCTATTTGGTACAATGTATGGAAATAACTCTGGGAAAGTTGAAGGTATCAGGGTGCCAGGGGCATCATGGCCAGGATTTGTGTGGGGCAGCTCCAGCCCAGGGCATCAGATGCCTCCATTGGGATGAACTGGATAGGGATAGTGTCAGGATCAGGCCTGGTAAGGAATATTCATGCAGGGCCAGGGATCCTTGGTCCTAACAGTAGGTCTGTTTTCCACTGGAAGGAGAGATTTGTCCAGAGTGCTTCCTGACCACACTTGATGATGATCTGGAAAGTTAAAGGCTACACTACAAAAATTTACATCAAAATAAATGATGCACATCCAAGAACAGGATTTAAAAGATGTCTATTTGATCTAAGAAATACATTTGTGGTGTATCCCAGCCTGACTGAGTCTCAGATTTGACTATTTGGACATAAAACCATTTGAGATTCAAGTGCATATGAAGGAAATTTTATTAAACTTACAAAATCCAAACCCCAGTAAGACAGACACCTTGCCAACTCACTTGATTTTTGGGGTTTTAAAAATGTTATCGCCCAATTGTATGTTTGCAACTTAAACTGCATATTCTTTGTTAAGGGTGAGAAGGTTGTTTTAGACCCTTTGAAAGCATATAAAATTTCTTTAGGTGGTTATGAAGGCAAATCTTATTGTTTGGGTAAATGACTCCTGCACAGCTATTTCTTTTATTGCAGTGTTGAATGTGAAGGCATTACTCAGTTTAATAAATCCTACTGTATCTCTCAGTCTGTGTAGGCTGATATAAGTATCTCCAGTTATGTCATATTACCACCTTTGTACAGCTAATGTTACGTCTTGATGGCTGGTGGCTGATAAATGCAAAACCTCATTTGGTTTGTGAGTGATTGAACGCTAACACTGTTTAGATTTCTTAATATACTTGTATTAGCATAAATAAGTAATGAGCATGCCAGGCTTCTTTGAATATTTGATTGTATCTTTATAATGGATTTGTGTCTTTCTCTTTGTGCTAATGTCATTGTAACTTTGTTGGTGTCATAACTCCAAACCTTAGCAATTGATCTTTATCAGCATATCTTAAGTCAATTACCCTCTCAGGGCCAAATTACTGTGTCATAATACTTTTCTTTTAAAAGTATCCTGCATATTGCATTTAGGATACAAATAGGTATTAATTCTATCGGCAGTATATTTCTCACTTCCCCATTGTGGCTTGTATTAGTGTGTTAATCAGTGATTTTGGTTGTACTGTCTTTCTCTATAAGCATATATGCATGTGTACACGAGACATTAAAGCTTCTCTTAATTCTTTTTTTACTAGTAGACAAACTGACCCTTGATGCTCAAATTCAGCCATCTCTCACATGCCCTGAGACTTCTGCTACTTCTAAGAATCAAACCCTTTTATGTACAGTTCCTTGGAAATCATCATCCATCATTTTGGATTGTAGAAATATAATATTCATGTCAAAGGCTGTTGGTTATTCTAATACCCTAAAAAAAAAAAAGTACCTGAATTACAGTAGATATTCCTTAGTCATTCTGCATCACACTTAATGACTTATTTAACAAGTAAAATAATGGAAAGAAAGGTGTCTTGTGTTGTTAGCAGTTTCTTAACAGTTCCTAAATATATGTTGCTATTTCTAGGAAATATAACTAAACAAAATTATCAGACCAGTAATATTGTCATGGACAGGATGTTGTCTGGGTGTGCATTGTCTTGGCTCTCTGCTTCTGAAAATATGCTGTTGTTCTAAGGTGCCAAACTTAGCTGAGTCACCCCTGAAGCAATATTTTTGGTTATGGAAATTTCAAAACCTGTCATATGGACTTCAGATCATGACAGATGTAAACCTCTGCTGCTTTATGGCAGACGTGGGACCCATTATTCTGGAGATGCATAGTGGAAATCAGATGCTACATATTCCAACACATCTGTTCCCATCCTCTTTTTCACTGTATTACTAGTATACAGTATACCAGTAGAGCTGAAACATGGATCTACCTCCTATGCTTCATCACCTACTTTTATAAGAGGAAACAGTATGAGCTGAAATATAAGACTTCCAAAGGTAGATCTGCCCCTCACGTCCCTTTTTCTTTAATATCAACTAGGCAGAAGATAAAAAATACTTCCCCATTTTAAAGCTGTATTAAACAAAATGCAAAAATAATGTGGAATAAAACAACTCAGTAACAAGACACAACCAAATTGCTAGATGAGGAAAAACAACAACAATAAAAAACACAAATGGGATTAAAATAAATTACTCTTGCCTGCAATAGACAAGGAGAAAGAGATGGTCCTATTTTCCCGTTTCACTTATCAGTCAGTCCATTGGCTTAACTGGCTTCAAGATTAAAACAAACTTCACACAGCCCTCTCTGATTCACAGAAAACCTCTTTCTGTCTTGACTCCAAGGCTTGGATCTGCTCCATGCTGCTGACAGACCCCATCTCTTTGGAAACTTCCAGTCCGGTTCCTGCTGCAGGCACCGCCTATCCCCACTGCCCTGCTCTACCTGCTGCTCCAGGGATGTGCAGGGCTCAGTTACCTCAAGGGTAAGCACAAGCTTCTTCTCTTGCCTCTGCATGGGACTCAATCTGATCACGGTGCAGTTGTCAGAACAATGTAATCACATAGCAATCCACTTTGCTGCCCATCCAAAGAACACAATAAATATACCATTTTTGGTCCTCTAAATAGTGAAGAAATCCACCAGATTGATATTTTTGTTACAGGCATACTTGTCATACTACAAGATGTATAAAACATCTCAGTCCACTTTGTGTCTGATAAAGAGGACATGATATGTTAATAATGGTGATTTTGCATTTTTTAGGTACAGAATGTAATGCAGGAGAATGTTGTAACTAGCAATAGAGAACCCGAGTAAAGGCCTTCATGTCCCCACATACATGTATTTTCCATCTACAGTGGAGGGAGTAAAAATACTTGCTGAGATTTTCATCCCCATTTTCCTTCTAGCTCCTTCTATTCTTATCTGAGAAATGTTTGGACTGAGTTCTGAGTCTCCTTTCTACTTTCCTTATACACAGAAAGAGGTTATTGAGTACACTTGCCAGGAGTCCATGTAAATCCATCACCATTTTCCTTCAGAGTTGGTGTGCTATCAATGTGTGTCAAGATAAGAAGAGTACAGAACTGTTGCAGAGTGCCGCAATGAAAACATCTAGGCATGCATCAGGCTTTCAGAGACTTGTCATTGATTAGCCCAAAGATGAAATTTTGTGAACCTTCCTCACCTGATTTTTGAAGCTCCTCACCTTATTTCCATATATCAGTCTCCATTCCTCAATAATATTCACTCTGTTTACATTCTCATTTGAAAACTCTTTATCCAAGACTTTTTCCCATGAATCTTTATTCTGTGTACTTTTGTTCCACTTCTCAGACAAAAGCAGCACGTTCTCTGGATCATCATCAGCTCACATAAGAGCTTTACATATCTGGTCCTTTTAGAACAACCCATATATTTTTCAGTTCAGTAGAATTATGTGGGAGAATCATAAGGGTCATGTCTCCCTCTTTTTTTCCCAGAAGAGAAAGAATGTGGTATAGTTCAAATTGAAGCCAAGTACAAAATCATATTTCCCTCCTACTTAGGAAACCTTAGCCTTAGAATTTCATGTTAGATGAGCAGATGCATTACATGGGATGTTTTCCAGATTCCTTTTTCAAAACTCTGAGTCACTCAGTGTTTGTCATGTGAAGTCCTTTACTTTGTAACAATGTCCTAGACAATTTGAATAAGCACCAGGAAACATGCTGAACAAATTAGTAGATTGAATAGCAAATTTTTAGTAAATTTCATCATTCAAGTTAACTGTGACATGGGTTTTAAAAATAAAAATCATGAATTCTAAAAATTCAATCTATATTTACACCTGTTTTCACGTGTTTTTGAGGAGGTATGTTACAAGCTTTTGTTTGTTTGTTTGTTTTTGTTTATTTGTTTTTTGTAGTGGACCCTTGATACTTATTACAGTTTACCATGTAAATACCTTCATGTGCATGATAATTTTAGTGATATTTCATCTCATATTACCTGATTTCTGTCAAGATTTCTGTTATGTTTTGTCTGGTGAAACCTACCTGGTCAGATAACCTCAGAGAAAAAACTTCAGAACACCTCGTAAGAACATGTTTTCGGTGAACTCTGTTGTATTATGAATTTTGAGAACAACAAAAAAAATTATTCAGAAGGGAGCATGGCTTAAAACAGCCTGAGCAGCATGTAGCTCACAAGAAGTCTTATGAAATCATTTTTTTTTTAAACTGCTGTTTCCATATACATGGATCTGTCCTTTCACATCTGCTGTGTACTTTTGCATTTTCCCAGCATTTTTTGAGCCACAACTGTGGGTTTATTAAGTGAGCTAGAAATAGCTCACTTGGTGCAGGTGAAAGTAACACCTGTCTTACTAACTTTTTGAACACCTGTCTTACTAACTTTTTGTCAGAGGGCAAGGACAACTTTACTGTCTGATGTAGTATTATGCCTCTCATCTTCCTAAAATGTAAAAAAAAAAAAAAAAAAGATTTGTTTCTGGGTAGTTTTAGGGGCTTTATAAGGATAAATCCTTACAGAAATTCTTTCTGAGTACCATCTTAAATGTTAATGGCCTGAAGATCTGGATTTTACTAATAGGAAAGAAACATAAATATCTTAACAAATGAATAGAGTTTCATTCATGCTGTTTCAATGTTTTGGTTAAATTAAAGATTAACAGAGGTGTTTTTAAAGTGAAGGCTTGACAATGCTCCCACATAAGTGGTGCAAGGAAACTTCCTAATATGCCTCTCTAGGCTTGATGTCTAATGTATATAACTACATATGACTCTTACTTTTGGAAGGTTTATCTTTAGCATTTAATTTCATTCTTACTGATACTTAGTGAGTGGGGAGAAGGGCTATGTGCTCTTTTAGAAAGAATGCCTCTCTGTGATGTACCTGAGACACAGCTATAAGCCTTGAAAACAAGACACAGGCTGTTCAGGGATTATAAACCTTGGAGACAGGGAGTAGGTGCTTCTAGATTCCTGGTTCTGTGGCAGCCCACTCTTTGAGCTTTCATTTATTTCCCCAGCTCAGATATGAGCTGGAAAATATGTC
Organism: Anas platyrhynchos; assembly: GCF_047663525.1. Taxonomy (NCBI): domain Eukaryota; kingdom Metazoa; phylum Chordata; class Aves; order Anseriformes; family Anatidae; genus Anas; species Anas platyrhynchos. The sequence goes on along the minus strand of NC_092598.1, from coordinate 21,008,512 downwards.
CTAGAAATAATATGCTCTTTTGTTATTTAAAAGTAGTATATAAAATGTATTAAATTTGAGTGTTAGTGACTCCTTAGGAGTTTGTTGATCTATTTATTGCAAACTTGTCTAAATGATCAAAGGACTTTTTTTTTCTAAAGTTCCTTGGTATAGAGATTTCTCCTGTTTCCCAGTTGAAAATTCCTTCTCCATTTCATCACTGAAATACCATTATTAGTTCTTTTACGCTCAAGATATATGGAAAAAAAAGAAAAAAAAAAGAGTTGGGGTGTTAATTTACAGTCTGTCCTTTTCCATATTCAGAAATTTGTTAAATCTGTTTAGTTCTTGAGGAAACCATATATTAAAATAGAATATTGCATGGAAAAGCCACCTACTCCTGAGATAAAAGACCCGATAAAGGAGCCAGTGACTTTCTGTCTTTTTTCTTAGGATGTATACTAGGCATTGCCATGGTGATTAGTGTTTTATAAATGCCAGAGATAAATGGTCAGAAGAAACTGCTGCAAACAGCAATAAGTATTGAAGTAAAAGCTTAAACAATCCTCTCCTACCAGCTTCCCCTTGTGATTCATTTCCTTTGAATCTGCAACTTGCAGGCCTACCTGACCGAGCTAAAAAGCACATGTATATTATCTTCTAAACATCTGGCATTTCCATATTTTCACTTTATTTAAAAATACGTATCACCATTCAGTAGCTCAAATTATAGTATATATACTTTAATATATATGCTGGTATATATATATATAGTATATATGCTTTAATATATATACTTTAAGTATATATGCTGGCACTGTGTATTATCAAAAAGTATTCATCATTTGTGGGAAACAGTCCTAATAAGTACACAAGTAATGGAAACTATAAATGATGCCTGCCAGTCATTGGAGCCCTGCCTGCATATGCAGTCAGGCCTGGGAGCCAGCGCCCATCTCAAGTCAAGTCATTTGGTTGGCTGTGCACATCACACTGGCTATGCTGCCTGGCAGCTTATCAGTAAGTCATTTAAAGCTGGAATGGTGATATTGTTGGCATTTGTCAAGTAAGGTAAAGCCCATTTTACTTATAAGCCATAGACTATAGAAAACTGACCAGACTCCATGCTTCTGATGTACTCTGTACTTATTTGTACCTGGAAGTCTATGCAACTGTGAGGAAAAAAAAGTATCTAGGAGCTACTCTTGCATTCATTACATTAAATGCACAATTCCATGGTAAGGCTTTTCAAGAGTATCATCTCTCATCCCAGAGATGAGCTTCATCTGTTCAAGGTTAGTTGAAGACAGCTACTTCGAGTTCCAGTCAAAAACGGCACGGGCAAAGACTGTGGGACTGACAATATTTGATTTTGGTTTATCTCGTATGTTGTTTCTCCCACAGGTGGTGTGATTTCTTAATTTGCCATGGTTGACCATCTGATTCCTATATACTCCTCCTGTAATGGAAGTTTTATATGCAAGTTCACACAGTTATGTGACCTTGTACAACGCCAGTGTTTCCTGGACAGAATCACCACCATGTCTGGGAACACTTTTCCAGCAACAGATACATTTTACAAATGAAGGAAACATTCATAACTTTAGAGTTTTCAAGTTCTGAACTTCCATTTCATCCTGTGCAAAGTAGCAGCCGTAGCATGAACATTTACCTATTTTAGTTTTTCTCTCTGCTGTATTTAATTTTATTTTTGTTATTGTGGATACCATAGGACTTACAGATGTGTTCAAAATGCCATGTTTCTATATGGCTTAATCTCTGCTAGATGGCTCCTAGGAATGCCTGTAACAAACCAATCACACCTATTTTTTTCCTGATTCTTGAATGTTTGATGTGATCACCTAAAATCCTATATGCTTAGTTTTTGACATTTTAGTGAGGAAAATACAAATTGCTGCAGCTCTTTGGATGCCTATGTCCTCTGCATTAATTCATATAATGGATTTTTTTATACTAAAATTTTCTTAAGATACGACAAGTTATTATTTCTTTAAGTATGTACTCTGTCCATTATTAAATTGATTATTCAAATTTCATTTAAAACAAGAGGCCAGATGGCAATATTCCAGTATTTGTTGCTACTAGCAACCACAAATACCAAACTGAGTTATTTTCCATTTTTCACTGTGGAAAAAAGGATCTCTTCATTTTACATGCAATAAAAAGAAGCTACAGCTAACCAATTACAAAACAAGATTATTTTACCATTACTTTATAAAAATCATTCACTGACACTTTTATACATGTTGCTGACCTCATAAAATATGTGATCTCTTTCTAGGCTTGCTGACTTTGTTAACAATTACAAATTTTAGTAAGGATATTTTTGTCGTGAAAGGAAGTCTTTTCTCTTTTTACTCACTCAGAGACACCAATTAACAAAATAATGACTATTTGAAGAAACTGAAAGAAAAATAAATAAAACTAAGAAAGGCTTAGAATCTGTGATTTGAATAGAAGAAATGTGTATACTGGGAGTAAACTTTAAGTTGATATAATGATGTCATTTGAAAAATGACAACTGGCAAATGAATGCTTGATGCAACTACAGAAGTATCTGTGAATTCACAAAATAAGGACTGAGTCAGTATCTAGAACTTTCTTGAAGTCTACATTTTAAGCATTTAGGAGGCCCACAATTGACCATTTCAGGCAATTAGCCAAAAAATTGCAGCGTTTAATGTGAGGCAAGGAGTATCTGGGTCTCCTCCTTAATGATGACTTACTGTATAAATGTAAAAAGTGATGTCAGTATAGCTCATTAATTGGTATCAGAGAAAAGATAATAATCATAAAGACAATTATGGAGAAGTAACTTATTCCTTTTCATATATGGGCCTGTTTTGCATACAACAGATTTCTTCATGTGTACACTTGCAAATATCTAAATGTATGTGTTTTATTACTATACGTGTATGCCTGGCACTACAAATATGTAAGCAGAGTATTTTAATGATACATAACTTAAACTTTGTTTGATCCTAAGTGACAGAAGTTACTCAGATTGCCTAATGCAGTACTGGAAATGTCTTAAAGGTTTTAGCATAGAGGAGAGTAAAGGAAATGAGACAGGATAGGTAAATGTGAAAGTATCATTTTGTTATTTATTCATTTTAGCAAGAGATTTTAGTATATTAAAATGTTTCACAGCTAACTTTTGAAATGAAATGTCTAATTAATAGTAAACCTGCTTGGCCCCAGAATCCAGAGGCTATTTACACTCTGGTAATCTCAAAAAACAAATATTATCTTAGGAACACTGTGGTGGCAAAATGTGCTAGCATACACGTTAAGTTTCTAATCAAACATTGCAAAAATTCATTAATCAGTATTTCATAGTTCATTACAGTCTGACTAATTTTGAAATCCCTCATGTAAATTGATTAAATGTCTTCAGTATTCAGATAAATGGGCTTTTGTTTTAAGCAACCTTTACTGGGAAGTCCATAATTCTCCAGGATTGAGTTCTGGTAACATTTGACTGTCGTATCTGACATACTAGCCAGTTGCCATTTCACCCCTTCTTCTTACCCTCCTCTATATTCTAAATATCTCATTGACCAATTGTGAGAAAAATATTCTTAAATCTTCTGTAGACGTAACAGGTCATAGTTAGAAAGCTCCATCATTTACTGTCATCATTTACTGTCAGCAGTAAGCAAAGCTTTTTTTTTCTTTTTCTTCTTCTTTTTTATTTTTTTTTTTATTTATTTTTTTTTCTTTTCTTTTTTGTAATGCAACACTTGCCCTGACTATTTTGTTATGTAAGTAGCAGACACATGGACACATGAACACCTCAGGCCAGTCACCAAGTGTTATTTTACATAAACATATTTAACACTGCCCTCCCTATATTGTCAGCCTAATGCAGCCACAGAAGCCCCTGCCAAAGGCCAGCTCCCAGTATGGATGAGCGTAACTCTGCCCTTGGTGGTACCTTCAGAAATGAGGGGAAAGACTCTGCTTGATTTCACTTTTTGTATTAGGACTCCAGGTTTTACAGCTTTATGAAAGACTATGATGCGAGATTAATGGAGCTGTTGCTGCACATGGTGCTTTTTATTAGAAAGATACCACACTATTTCTCAGGTAAAAATACAGCAGTTACTCTTCACAGCAAACACAGAGAACAGTCTCATATAGTCTTACCCAAATTCCTGTGAAAGCAGAATGCTGACTTGAAAATTAATAGCCATATTCTCATTTTATTTACTTTACTGGTCAATTAAAAATTTCTACCATGAATGTGCATTTTTAACTGGCTTTTCAGAAGTGTTCATCAGCATTTAATGTTTCAGGACTCATACAATGTGAATATAGGGGCCTGAGGGGGACCAGCATATATTAAGATTTCAGGTGAAAATCAGGTTTTGCAGAAGTTTGTCTTGCAGCTAATCATAGTGGAGTCTTGCGCGTATCCAGAAAAAGGATTTGTTCTATCTCTCTTCTTGGATGTATTTTTTTTTAGTCCCAGTATGCTCTACATAGTCTGTATTATGCAAAAGCTGCACAGGTGGCAGCCAAGAGCCTCTGATATTTCCTGGACCGTGACACATTTTACTCTGCAAGTTCTGCCCTGTCTTCTCTCTTTGTTGTAGAGAGCAAGTCTTTCTGCTGAGGAAAGGCTTTCAGGAATGTGCTTCATTTCTGGCTTACCTTGAATACTTTCCTTGTTTCGCTATTTCACAGTTTTTGTTTATATATTAGAAGACTCAGTTTTGAGATACCCTTGTGCACTTTGTGCACTTTTTGGGTTTTAGAGCAATGACTAAAGCTCTGACAGTTTAAGTTACTAATTTACAGTGTGAGGCCTATCAAGTGGCATTCAGCACTTCACAAGGCATTCATCTTCAGCACTTCACAAGGCAACATCTTATTGTTTGAACAGAGCCTTTTTGAGTTAAAATTTTATTAATTAGTATATTGAGTTGTTATTCATGTCAAAAGTCCTGCATGGGAATTCTGCTCTACAGATGACAAAACAAAGTGCAGTAGATACAAGCCCACTTGTGGATGAAGGAGTTTCATATCTGCTTTCCTTCAAACCGCTGTTAAAAGTATAAATGTTTGATTCAACTGAAGGGAGTTGTGATGCATTCAAGAGGTTTTTGTTATGAGCACTGACCAAATTATTAAAATGAGATTTTCAAATGTATTTGGTGCTTACCTGAAATCCCTCGGAATACCTTAACTTGCATGGTCAGTTTGGTACTTTGCTGTAATTCTGTGCACAGCTGACACCAACAACTCTCAGCAAGTACATAGGCATTCTGACACAGTTGACTGTAATTTGCAGGGGGCAGAAAGCTGTGTTCTCTTTTCCAGGTTTCTCCTCCTGGACTGTTTGATGTAATAGCAAAATTTCACCTGTTTATTTCTATGTCAGTCTAGAGAAGAAAAAAAAAAAAAAAGAAAGAAGAAGAAGAAAAAAAAAAAAAGACTGGAAAAGCACAGCTTCAAGAGTAGATTGTGTTTCACAGAAGTGACTCAGATTGCCTAGTGCACCTAACGGATTCCAAATTATGTTTATTTTTGGAATGTTTTCTTAGGAAACATTTTATTTAACAAAAGATTAAATTATTTAGAAAAAGGGTAAAGAGATTTCTGTAGTTCTCTGTGGTTTCTTAACTGAATTCTCCTTTAAGATTTGCAAATTTTAATGGTAGTGGTAGTATAGTATTTATTTATTTTCTTTAAGCAGCAGGCTGATTACTAACTGTACAATTGTGTGTGTTACAGCTTTGTTTCTTTAGCAATTTCATAGAGTTGCTTTCAAAAAAGATACCATTCTTATAAGGTGAGCAGAACACAAAGAATATGCCTTCCAGTTACCTGAGAGAGATACTAAAGTGAATCAAAAAATATTGAAGCAATATGTATGTTTACCTAACTTTTATGAATATAAAGTTTTGAAACAATTTATCCATCACTTTAGCAATATTTGTATCTTTCATAAATCATATTTACAAATATTTTATGGGAAAATAGCTCTCCTAACTGTGTCTTTGTAAAAAGTCTTTGTAAATCTGCTCCCTAATAAATTACAAGTAGCTGGCCACATCTTTTTTGAAAGCCATAAAGGGGAATTAAGTGCCCATTTCCCATTAGCTTTTTGATGACACCTGAGAAAACTTGCCAGTGGATTTCTCACGGTCTCCAAAATGGTTGGGAGTCTACTTTGATTTTAGGAGCAAGAAATTTGCTATCTTACTCTTTGCTTTTTGCCTCAGAGATGAACATTGTTTGGCAATGTCTCCATGTTTGATACATTTTTTTAATTATTATTCTTTTTTATATGCAATAGAAGACAAAAAATGAGACATCATAAGATCTAAGAGAAAACTGTCTTTGTCCAGTTATGTGGTAGTGGTCTCAGGAGTGGGCTAGAGCCTAAATAAAGCTCTATCTGTTATAATCATATTGAGGATGTGATAAAACAACCAAAGCAAACATAACAATCCCTTCCCACCAAACAACAACAACAAATGAAGAAAAAAAGACAACAAAACAAACCAAAACTAAACAACCAACCCAAACAAACGTAACTGGAAAACTTCCTGTTCCTTATGGAAGACGAAACTTTCCAAGTTTCCTCTACTTTTATTAAGAAGTAGTTGGGTTGGATTGTTTTGAGAAGAGACATGAAAAATATTGGGGTTAAAAAAAATAAAAATAAAAAAATATAAACGATATATACATCAATTACCCCCAAATCTTTTTTTTTTTTTTTTTTTTTGACTGTAATTATGTTTGTTTCAGATTATGAGACTGTTTATGCTATTACATATTAGTGTTATCTCAAATACTCATTAGCCACATTTTCCATGGGTCAGCCTCTCCTATCAGGCTGTGATGGAGAAATAAGACGCTGGGAAAAGGAAGGAACAGGGCTGGGAAAGGGTGTTACTTGTCAGTATACTTGTCAGTATATTAACAAGAATTATTCTGAAAGGTTTTACTAGAATTTGAATCTAAGCAGTTAATAGACTAGGGGTAGCAATGTATATTCAGCGTGAGTTGCCATTATTAACCATTAAACTTAAAATAGAGGAATCCGTAGACACTGGAATCATACACTGCTAATTTAATATAAATGTATTAGACTTGCTAATAGTATTCTGCCAGGGACTGACTTTTTTAAGCATCTGAAAAAAAAAAAAAACAAATACTAACTGATAGTACTAACATAATTTTAGACAGTTTCTTAGTTTGGGGAAATATGTTTTATGTTACAGAATTTCAAAAGATAAAAATATTTTAAAATGTTCTCCTTATGCTTCTATTGTACTTTTACTTTATTGCTGCTGATTTCTACTTTTGACTAGCTAATGGGAATGTATTTTTTCTCTGTATTGCTATTACCTCTTCCTACTACTTTCCAGGTCACTAATTTTTCTGCTTAGAGTTCATTCTGCTTAGACTGATACGCTGTCTTTTTTAATGAGGTTATTTCTGGGTTATTAGCCTTCCTGTTATATGATACCTTATGTGAAAGATCTAATTGATGTAAATCAAACATAGCTTGCAGAAGAAAATCAAAATGATCTTTTAGATATTTTGTAGGTTCATGTGTATCTCAGAAATTTTGTATTTAAAGCTACTTTTTAGGCAAGAGGGTTATATGTGGTTAATAGCACAAATAAATCTTTTTTTATTCATACATTAACAGGTTCAAAGAAGTGGAAATTGAAGAAATGCATTGGCATTTTCGTTTGCTGAATAAGCTTTAGATGGAAATTAGTCTGAAAAGTATTTAGTGGGAGGGGTTTAATTGTACAGTTCAATAACCTCAGCAGCATTTTTTTTATTAAAGCATTCTTACAGAAACCTTTAAGCTTTTAAGCTTTAGGTTAATCTTTACTGTTATTTTCTGGTTATATTTAATAACATATTGGAAATACAACTAAGACTATGCTATAGTTTGTTAACACTTTTAAATGGATTGCATGTATGCTGCCTTTTTAGAATTATTTTCCTTGCAAATTTTGCAGCCAAAAGGATTGTGTTATGATGTTACACATATTAAAAGCATGTTTTCCAGTCATTTCGCTCGTGGCAATAGGTACTGTCAAGGGGAATAGTGTGACTTTCCTATATAAGTTATAATTATATAGGAAAGTAAAATGTGATTTATTCTTTTTTTGCATTGGCTTCCCCTCTTTTGCCATCTGATATCTTGTTTTTCTTTTTTTTTGTTTGTTTGTTTTTTTAACTCTGCTGACATGTCCTAGTTTAAAGATGTGTGACCTTTATATACAGTGATTTTTATTCTTTTATAAAATATGTGCATGTTTTACACAATATACACACAAAATAAGAGATTTGTGGTTATATGCCCCAATTTACCTAGCTGTGAATATTTAGATAAGTATTTAATCTGAATTTGGTATTTGCCCTTCCAGTTGCTAAGTGATAACATATTTTGTCTGTGTTTTAGGATTGGAATATACAGCAGTCCCAACCTCTGCTGCCACATTTTAATTTTATTTAACACATATACAAAATTGTTTAATTGCAGAAAACTGGGACAAAGCTCTATTTTGATCTGCTTTGCAGGTCTATAAGAAAAGTTAGTCACTAATCAAAAAGCCCTTCAAGACAGTAGGATAAATTTTGTTTTCTTTTGCTCAGAGCTAGCAAGTTGTCCATTATTATTTATGATTCGCTATTATTTATTTATTTATTTATTTCACAAGAATTTGAGTACACTTCTGTTGTTCAGAGATACAAATATCATAAAATGTTGCAGTGTTTGCTAAATCTTGTGCTGATCTTATGAGCATGCTTGGAGTTAATGAAGGATTTTGCAAGAACCTGAGCAGGCCTAGACTAAGCCGTGTGCTCAGGAAATTAGTTCAGAAATATGTTTATAGACAATGTGTTTCCAGACCAAACTTCCAGATGAATTTTTGATTAACATAGATTGTGTAAAATATTATAGTGAATAAAAACTTACATCACAGAAAATATCATCAGTCTAAGCCAAAATTTTATTTTATTTTTTATTGTGCCAGTGAAATTGGAAGAAGTAACAGCTCAGGTAAAAACCTTTCCCTGTTGAAAATGATCTAACAGTTGCTGGTTGATAGTTGGCTGAATATGAGCCAGCAGTGTGCTCAGGTGGCCAAGAAGGCCAACAGCATCCAGGCTTGAAACAGTGTGGCCAGCAGGGCTAGGGAAGTGATTGTCCCCCTTTACTCGGCTCTGGTGAGGCCTCACCTTGAGTACTGTGTTCGGTTTTGGGCCCCTCGATACAAGAATCCTAGCGACAGGACCCGCGGGAACGGGGTTAAGCTGAGGCAGGGGAAGGTTAGGCTTGACATCAGGAGGAAGTTCTTCACAGAGAGAGTGGTTACACACTGGAACAGGCTCCCCAGGGAAGTGGTCACTGCACCGAGCCTGACTGAATTTAAGAAGAGATTGGACTGTGCACTTAGTCACATGGTCTGAACTTTTGGGTAGACCTGTGCGGTGTCAAGAGTTGGACTTGATGATCCTTAAGGGTCCCTTCCAACTCAGGATATTCTATGATTCTATGATTCTAAGAAGGACATTGAGGTGCTCGAGAGAGTCTAGAGAAGGGCAATGAAGCTGGTGGGGGGTCTGGAGAACAAGTCCTACGAGGAGCAGCTGAGGGAGCTGGGCTTGTTCAGCCAGGAGAAGAGGAGGCTCAGGGGTGACCTTATTGCTCTTTACAGATACCTTAAAGGAGGCTGTAGCGAGGTGGGGGTTGGTCTATTCTCCCTCGTGCCTGGTGACAGGACGAGGGGGAATGGGCTAAAGTTGTGCCAGGGGAGTTTTAGGTTGGATGTTAGGAAGAGCTTCTTTACCGAAAGGGTTGTTAGACATTGGAACAGGCTGCCCAGGGAGGTGGTGGAGTCACCATCCCTGGAAGTCTTTAAAAGACGTTTAGATGTAGAGCTTAGGGATATGGTTTAGTGGGAACTGTTAGTGTTAGGTTAGAGGTTGGACTTGATGATCTTGAGGTCTCTTCCAACCTAGAAATTCTGTGATTCTGTGATTCTGTGGAAAACAAGTCTTACGAGGAGCGGCTGAGAGAGCTGGGGTTGTTCAGCCTGGGGAAGAGGATGCTCAGGGGCAACCTTATTGCTCTCTATAGATACCTTAAAGGAGGCTGTAGTGAGGTGGGGGTTGGTCTGTTCTCCCACATACCTGGTGACAGGACGAGGGGGAATGGGCTAAAGTTGTGCCAGGGGAGTTTTAGGTTGGATATTAGGAAGAACTTCTTTACTGAAAGTATTGTTAGGCATTGGAATAGGCATTGGAATGGGCTGCCCAGGGTCGTGGTTGAGTCACCATCCCTGGAGGTCTTTAAAAGACATTTAGATGTAGAGCTCAGTGATATGGTTTAGTGGAGGACTGGTTAGTGTTAGGTCAGAGGTTGGACTAGATGATCTTGGAGGTCTCTTCCAACCTAGATGATTCTCTGATTCTGTGTGATTGGAGAAATAAAAAATTAATAAAAAAAAGTTTAATTACAGGGAATTTTTAAGAAGCTATAACATTGTGGTTGTCAAAGCCAGACGTGCATTTTAGCAAGTAAAGTTAGATGTGTCAGGTTCTAATCCGGTTACTTCTGGTACACCGTTTGGACATTACAGATTTAAATAAATGGCATTAGTTTCACTGACATAGCTTTCCTGAAAGTCTCTGCATGGTTCATGAGATTTCAAGGTATTGACATTATAGTTGTTTCAGATTTAATTTGAAGCAAGGACTCTAAAGGACAAAACAAAAGACTTAGACAAACTGAGTTTATCAGGAATATTATATTTCCTTGAAGTAAACTGAGGGAAAAAAAAGAAAAGGCAACAGAATCTGACTACCTGGTCACCATATATGGAGAAGAAAAAAAAAACAAAAATCAAAAAACCACGATGTGTCTTTTTGTTCATTTGCTTCCGCATTTTTCAGGTTTGCACTGAAACAATAAGGAGAAAGTAAATGTACAGTGTCTGTTTTTTTCCTTCTATAATAATTCCAGCTTGAATTTCTGAGATGTTTTATTATGTTCAGTATTGAAGAGCCAGCCTGTCTTTAAGTCATACCTGCCTTTGTAGGACCTAAGCTATTTTTGCATGCTCTGAAATACAGCCACCAACCATCAGAGTTCATTGTGGTGTTGGCCTGGCCACACACTTCCACTGTCTTACCCTTACATCTCAGAGCAGCCAGTGGTAGGAGAAGAGCAGCATCCAGTAGAGATACCATTAAGACATGCTGGATTTGGCAATTGCTATACGTGAAAGATAGCATCCAGTCAAACATACCTCTCGCTCACTGTATTTCCTTTGTTGACCTGGGTTTACAGGAGACTGCTGCTTTCTGGTTTTGAAGTTGTGCAGAGATTACATTGTGCTGGCACAGATCTTGCAATGCGCTGTGGTTATGAGTGTGGTGCACAATTCCCTTAGAATGAAGGAATTGGGCAATTTATTATAGCGGAAGGATCTAATCACGTATTGTTGTTCAGTTAGGGCTTTTGCGAGAAGAGCAAGGATGCTTAGTGCTCCTTACAGTGCTGTGGCACTGGGAGGTGTGAGCTTTCTCTATGTTGTACATTTTAAGAGGTTGAATCTTCAGGACTGATCATGCAGCATTTTCTGGCTTTGCTTTAAAATGACAGGAAAAAAAGCTTTTCCCTTTCATTCTTTATATTCTAGTCCTGGAACTGTGTACATGCTTTAGGGCTCTGGGTTTAAATGAGCAGAGGATTTGTGAGGGTCAGACACTTAGGATTTGAATCTTGCGGTAAGAGAACGGGTGTGATAATTCAGGAAATCTGTCAATGTTTCAGCTACTGCTAGGAACACTTGTGTCTTTGGGTGATTTAAGTTGCAAATAAAGGTCTGAAGATTTGTCAGGAATCCTCTACTTCAGTTTGCTTCTGTTCTTCTCAAGGAAATATTTATCTTCAAATTAGTGTCTCTGTAATAGGGGGCATATTTATGAGCTCTTTAAAATGTGGGAGGATTGGTGTAAATGTTTCAGGTACTCCGAGTACAGTGGTGAATCTTTTTTGTTGTTGTTTTTTTTTTTGTTTGGACACAGAAGAAAGTTCCAAATTTATAGAAGTGCTTTAGAATTTTCTTTTTCAGGTGTGTGAAGTGGCTGGCACTTGCTTGCAGGTCTATATCATAATCTAATAAACCTTTAATCCAGCTGAGTCTTAAAACCACTCTTTCTGAGTAATTTAAACTGTTGTATCTGCCTGCCTGTAAAAGATGGATGGTATTACCACTCACCTGGGAACTATCTTCATTCATAAATTTGGATGAGATTCACTCTTGTCATCTGTGCTTGATGTGTAATTCTGCAGGTGCAATCAAAGACTAAATTGGTGGGGGAAAAGGAGGGAGAAAAAAAAAAAAAAAAAAAAAAAAAGAACATCTAACTTCATTGTTTTTACCATTTTGTACATATCACTTTGTGTGATTGTTCACCACTACTAAAGCACCAGAACCCACTAGTATGTATAAACACTGATAGCATTTGTAGTTTTTTTAATGGGCTGTGTTAACATCAAATATAAATATTTTTATCTCTGCTGATAATAATTAAATGCAATAGAAATCATCCAGAACTTGAAGGTGCAGGCCGTGGTTCAGAGCTGCAGCTTCTTGGAGTTTGAGAGAGTTTGGGTGCAGACCTAGGGCTCAGGATTACTTTGAACTTGTCTTCATGTTAGGGCCATTAAAATATCTGTTGTAGATACAGTCCTGAGGACACTTCCCCATTTATAACATGGTTTTGAATTTTACAAGATGATGTATGGATAAACTTATTACATTTGTACAGTACATATCACGTAAACTTATTTGCAATGTTTTCAGCCTTTGTCACTTGGAGGAAGTGACCCTTCTTCACTTGGCCTTCTGATGTGCAAAAAGGTAAACAGTGGCATGCTTCAAACATGGCAGGTTATTAACCTATTAACCAAAACTTGTAGTTTTACAGTATGCATCTTCCTGTTTGTATTTTTTCACGTCTGTGTGAAACTATGGGAATTCTATCTTAGTACTTCTACAACTTCTGTATAAGAAAAAAAAAAAAAAAGAAAAAAAAAAAGAAATGCAATATACCTGCCTGTTAATAATTTAAAAAGTAACAACAGATATCTAAAGATACTTCATCTGTTGCTCTTCTCTTTGAAGCAAGAATCTGTAATCTGGAGCAGCATTGAAGATCATGGGTACCTTTCTTTATCGGTATCCTACTCAGTTGAAACATTAATGCTAATAACATTTAGCTTTCTGATCTGTTTCGATTTTTGGTAACAACATGTTTAATTTGAGGGTTTTATATCCTTCTCCAGGCAGTTGTCACCTTGGTGACAAAGTAGACATTTGGAGCCCTTCTTTACAGTACATTGTCTATGCCAATTTTCTGTCAATAGCCCCCATGGGAACTCCCCCAGGTAGACAATTCTGTCAGTAATCTGGAGCAACTCACAAGTTAGTTGGCTGACGTGCAGGCTACGTTGATTTTCCAGCTGGAATTTTCTCTGGTTTATGTATGATGAGGACATCAAATGAAGGCAATCTCCTTTTTGAACGTGCTGAATTTCATAAAATGTAAGAACTGAAATGAGAAGGACTTTTACTGAATTTAATTGAAATTGGACAAAATTTAAGTGTGTCAGTGGCACCTTAGAGATGGACAAAGAATTGCATAAGCCTTGCTTTCTTAAGGAGTGAGATCTCTGTATTAGTGAATTTAGAAACTGGCAAAAAGTTCCTAAAACTTTAGAACATAATTTCTGTTGCCTTCATTTTACACCTGATAAATTGGTGATCACTGCCTTCAGAGAAGTTCTGCTACCGAAGGCTCAGATGAACTCCCTGTTGAGCGTGTTAAATATTTAACTAGTCTAGCACCTTAGAACCACCAACTATGGGGTCATCTACAGATGATGAAAATATTAATGACTGTCATATGAAAGCAGATATCTACTTTCATTGAGTTTATAAGTCTAACAAGGTGAATGTTCTCGTTTTTCTTGATGTTTTCTACTGCTTTCTATCAAAGATAGAACTGGACCAAATCATACTGCATGTACTATGAATTCCAACTGGTTCTTTATCCACCTACCAGTTGAGTATTATGGAACAATTTCATAAGAGTGCTAACTGCAAACATTTTTATTCCCTGTGCTCCTTTTTCATATCCCAGAAGATAAATTCTTGTGTATTCAGTTCAACATATAGATGACCAATTTACATTGTAATTCCTGAAACAGTTTGTTTAGAATTTATGCTAGCTACATCTCAACAGTGCTGAGCATTCCCAAATTCCTTTTTTTTTTTCTTTTTTCTTTTGCTTGCAAGCTGGCAGGAAACATTATTCTTTTTGTTAACCTGTCTTTCTAAGATATTTAATTAGTATTTGAGGCTTTCAAAAAGATTTTAATTAAAAGTTAGATTTACACCCAAATGTTCCCTGGGATCTGGATTTTGTTTGTTTTATAGTGTGTGTATACTTCTTTAGAGTCATGCAGTAAATCCACAGTTCAGTTAACATATTCTGTATTTTGCAGCCCTCAGATATTCTGGGAAAGTCGATTCCACCTACTGTTTTTCCCAGATCAGATTGGTTTATAAATTGGTCTGGAATGTGAATTTCCTTCTCTATTGTGGTCCTTTTTTTTTTTTTATTACTACTTTTTTTTTTTTTTAAGCCATTTTTACATAATGATAAAACTTTTTTTTAACCAAACCAAACCAAACCAAAATACTTATTTTCATTAATCTGTTTAGCAATACCAATATAGTGACCCATAATATTGTTTTTTTGGTTTTTTTTTTTTTTTTTTTTTTTTTTTTTTTTTTCCCCAAGGATTTAAAATCTCTATTTCTTTCCACAGAATTAAATGCTTCAAACTGATAGTCAACCTCTTTACAGCCCTCTCTTTAATTTAGTTGTTATAATTAGGCATTTACTGGTGTCGGTGGTATAGCCAGTTACAAGCCGTTCTGTTCTGCTTGTCTTGATTATCACAGTTTAGATGTAAAGTAAATTAGAATGAAAGACTATACAGTCCAATTACAGATAAAAGCAGCAAACTCTACTGCTGTAATTAGATGCCAGTACTATTTTTCTTAGATTTTCTATCTCTGAGGGCATTTCTTGTAGCTACTTTGCTGAAGCTAATGTTTAAAGATTTTATAAATGCTGTGTGTCTTTGTGACATCATCTTTGTTCCTTAAACTTTAAGTGGCCTTTTCTGAGGTGCAGAATCTGTGTCAATGTATTCCTTGTCTGTGATACATTTATCTTTCAAGATGTTGTAATGGGTTATCCATATTATAAGTGCATTGACATTAATAAGCATGAATGTGAGATATTCAACAACTGTGTGTTCAAGCCTTTCATTTCTGGTAGTGAGGAAATACCTGCTTTTTGCTGTAATGCAAAATACAACCATCCGTTTCTTCTCTGCTCCTGCAGATGTAAGAGTCAGTGTGTTGAGTATTCTGTCTTTCACCTATGTAACTGCTTCACCAGATCTGCAATGAAACGTTCTTTGGTGTACCTCATTGATGGTCACACTTTAAACAGCACCTCCCAGAATTATTCATTAAAAGTCTCTGCATCAAAGAGTTCATGGGATAAGGGGTAAGACAAAGACACTCAGCAGGCTATTGACTTGCTCAAGGTCAAATAAAGTTTTCTGGCTTCCAGTCAAGTAACCCTACCAACCAACTCTTGTTATCTCCCTATATAAGATATATCTCCCTATATAAAATATATACAAAGAGAAGACTTTGGCCTGAGTAGACAGATTTTTGTTTGCCTTGATGTCTTTTGTGAAAAAGAATGAAGTCCTTAATGAGTGGCAAAAAATAAAAAAATAAAAAATTTAGATCTGAATTCACTGTAACATGATGAAAAAGACAAGAATGGTTTCAACCCCTCAGCAAGATGATCACTGTAAATACAACATTTTTGGTACTGTCAGCAGTAAAGACAATGTAGGTAGTTATGGTAGTTTGTAAATGCGAGGAATACTTACTTCAGCAAAGACTAAAAATTCTGTTCTATTTATTCTTAAGTCCTTAAGGTACAAAGCAAGTACTTTTAAGAGTCTGGTGTTTGCTACAACAAATCAAAAAGTTGTGATGGAATATTTTTTTATTAAAAAAATTGAAAGTATGATTTTGCT
This sequence comes from Anas platyrhynchos, assembly GCF_047663525.1. Classification (NCBI taxonomy): domain Eukaryota; kingdom Metazoa; phylum Chordata; class Aves; order Anseriformes; family Anatidae; genus Anas; species Anas platyrhynchos. The sequence continues at coordinate 20,992,329 of NC_092598.1, read as the reverse complement.
GTTGGAAAAACTGAATTTTAGTTAACATTTTGGTAGGATACAGGATCAAAATAATCAGCTTCAACTGTTTTGTTTTGGCAAAGTTTTTTCATGTCATTATAGTGCATATTAAACATTGCTGTTAAATATTTATACTGTGTCAGTAATATTGGTATTAGTGAACTGACGTACTATATGTATTATGCTATGTTTAGTGTTTATCATATTTTCAATTCTTTATATACTGCAAATATTTTGAAATTGTTTGAATCAAAATAAGATTGCTGAAGGAATAAAGACCATTATTTCATAATCATTAATCTGATAATATTTTCAGCGACAGTATTTACTAGAAAATATAAAGAGTTGTTTTGCAATTATTTTCAATTGAAATGCCAGTTATTGAGCAGTTTTCAGCCATTTAGCGACCAATGATATGTATTATATGTCACTGAGTATCTGAAGTGTTATGCTGTGAAGTCATAAAATTTCATTTATAAATGATAAAACTTTCAAATTAATACAAATTCTTATCGGTTAAGGGTAATGCCACAAAAGATCTCAAACAAGGAAGTTGAGGAGCATATATCTCATTATGTGTGAAATTTGCTTGACTAGAGTACAGTCCAGTTGCTTGGATTTTAGGTCAATCTAGCCTACTTTTTTAGAGGAGAACTAAACCTCTGGAGCAGAGTTTGGGAATAAGGCTTTAACAGCATTGGCTTTAACAGCATTGACTGAAACAGCAGCTACAACTCTTTCATACCAATTCAATGACATACTTGAAACATCAAAGGCATCTATATAAGAGCTCCACAATGGACATTACATTGTCTGGAAAACTTGTATTGCTACAGAAACAGGGAATCTAAAGAAATTTTATATGGGTATCATAATATTAGAGACCATTATTGGAGCAATGTTATAGCTGGTAGTAAAAGAGATTTAAAAAACATACTTGTGTTATCGATGTTTCTCTCTACCTGCTGTGTATGCGTACCATTTTGATGTACCAGTAAAGTGGAAAAGACTCATGTTGTTTGATTCTCTAGGGTAAAGTTAATTGGTAATTTAAACCAAAATGATAATAATAATAATTAAAAAAAAAACAAAACAAAACATTTAGTAAGTTGCATTTTTCAAAGCAATGTTAAAACTTCCTGTTTCACAGCAAATGTACAGAAAATTATATATGTTGATTTAAGATTCAGTTCTCCTTGATTAATTTTCTAAAGATCATTTAAGGTGCAAGTAAAGTGTATATTTTCTTGTGAAACCAAACTGGTCTGACCCCTTGCTAATTTTACCTACAATTAGTTTGGTGTAATTGTCATAGCATACAATTTAGTCTGCTTCAACAACAACAACAATTTATTGTTCATGGGGCCATAAAACTCTTTTAAAATTGCTTAATGAACAACTCAGCCATGAGTATGTCTTAGAAGATGAGAACTGCTATTACACATGTAGAACATAGCAATGCAATATGTGTAAATTTTACATAACAAATTTGGTATAAAACCAACTCTTTCTTGGGTTAGAAACTGGCTGGGTAGCCGGGCCCAAAGAGTCATGGTGAATGGAGTCAAATCCAGTTGGAGGCTGGTCACTAGTGGAGTCCTCCAGGGCTCAGTACTAGGGCCAGTTCTCTTTAATATCTTTACTGATTATTGATTAGCAGATGACACCAAATTAGGTGCATGTGTCAGTCTGCTTGAGGGTAGGAAGACTCTACAGGACGATCTAGATAGGCTGGACCAATGGGCTAAGGCCAACTGTATGACGTTCAACAAGGCCAAGTGCCAGATCCTGTACCTGGGGTACAACCCCAAGCAGTGCTACAGGCTGGGAGATGAGTGGTTAGAAAGCTGCCTGGCAGAGAAGGACCTGGTTGATAGTTGGCTGAATATGAGCCAGCAGTGTGCTCAGGTGGCCAAGAAGGCCAACAGCATCCAGGCTTGCACAAGAAATAGTGTGGCCAGCAGGGCTAGGGAAGTGATTTTCCCCCTTTACTCGGCTCTGGTGAGGCCTCACCTTGAGTACTGTGTTCGGTTTTGGGCCCCTCGATACAAGAAGGACATTGAGGTGCTCGAGAGAGTCTAGAGAAGGACAATGAAGCTGGTGGGGGGTCTGGAGAACAAGTCCTACGAGGAGCAGCTGAGGGAGCTGGGCTTGTTCAGCCAGGAGAAGAGGAGGCTCAGGGGTGACCTTATTGCTCTTTACAGATACCTTAAAGGAGGCTGTAGCGAGGTGGGGGTTGGTCTATTCTCCCTCGTGCCTGGTGACAGGACGAGGGGGAATGGGCTAAAGTTGTGCCAGGGGAGTTTTAGGTTGGATGTTAGGAAGAGCTTCTTTACCGAAAGGGTTGTTAGACATTGGAACAGGCTGCCCAGGGAGGTGGTGGAGTCACCATCCCTGGAAGTCTTTAAAAGACGTTGAGATGTAGAGCTTAGGGATATGGTTTAGTGGGAACTGTTAGTGTTAGGTTAGAGGTTGGACTCGATGATCTTGAGGTCTCTTCCAACCTAGAAATTCTGTGATTCTGTGATTCTGTGGAAAACAAGTCTTACGAGGAGCGGCTGAGAGAGCTGGGGTTGTTCAGCCTGGGGAAGAGGATGCTCAGGGGCAACCTTATTGCTCTCTATAGATACCTTAAAGGAGGCTGTAGTGAGGTGGGGGTTGGTCTGTTCTCCCACATACCTGGTGACAGGACGAGGGGGAATGGGCTAAAGTTGTGCCAGGGGAGTTTTAGGTTGGATATTAGGAAGAACTTCTTTACTGAAAGTATTGTTAGGCATTGGAATAGGCATTGGAATGGGCTGCCCAGGGTCGTGGTTGAGTCACCATCCCTGGAGGTCTTTAAAAGACATTTAGATGTAGAGCTCAGTGATATGGTTTAGTGGAGGACTGGTTAGTGTTAGGTCAGAGGTTGGACTAGATGATCTTGGAGGTCTCTTCCAACCTAGATGATTCTCTGATTCTGTGAATATTCTACAGCATGTAAAAAATAACATAAAATTACATAATAAAAAACTACATATCACACCGAAGTAAGAAGATGTGTGCAAGTTAAATCTTCGTACATTCTGATTCCTGAAGTCTTGATTTTTCCACCTTAGTATTACCTTAACATGAACAAAGATTTTCTTTTATTGACAGTGGTTTTTGTTTTTAATGAAAGTGATGCTGTTATTCATATTTAGGATTTGGGCCTGCATAAATACTAATACTTATTAAATACTAATATTTAAGGTAAAATAGCTCAATGCCCAATCTGCTGCCCAAAGGTAGCAGACCTACATGCCAAGCACTTCATATTGTGGTTTTAATTTCTTTATTCAAGTCAAGGAAATTGCAATAACTTCTGCCAGATTTAGGTAATCCAGCTGTCCAGAAATAAGGATTAATCCATAGGAAGAATATTCAGATGCTTGTGCAGTAACAGTACTTTTAGCAGGATTGTTGCACTTCTTGTTTTTGCTGTGTGAATCTGTAGAATTAGCTTCTGGTTTTAAATATATCTGTTTTGCTCCTAAGAGGGAGCTAAATTTATTTCCTCCCCAGTTAGTCCTTACATTTGAAGCAGTTTTCCCTTCATTTCCACTGTGGACACTGGTGGAAACTAGGGCACCCACTCTCTCTGGACCTTTTCTCCAGGGGGAGATTAAAAAAAGAAAAAAGAGGGAAACAAAACCAAAAAGGCAGAAAAACTGTATGAAGTTTTACACTTATAGCTAAAGGCAGATGTTTCCTTCTTGAGTTCTTAAAATCTGAGATGAGCCCTTTCCTTCTTAGCTCAAAGGTTACGTGGAAAGTGGCAAAGAAACAAATGACACACTTCTGTAACCCTTCACTTTCATTAGAAGAGTTCTTGCATTTTGTAATGTTCTATGGAAATGGTTGCTGCTCAAAGAGATTAGCTCCCTAGAATAGCAGCTTTGTGTGGAATTGATCAGTAGATAGACCTGGATTAATTCTCTGTGTATAATATAATGGTATGGGGGGGGAGGGGGGGGGAGGTGAAGGGGAGGGGGATGAGGGCATTGGAGCCACAGAATCTGAAGTGTGGAAGTGTGATTGCCAGTGGGATATAAATAGTGCCTAACATCAATCTAGGTTTTTAGGTAAGTGCAATGCTTTGCACTATATCTCCAGAATTAGGGGGAATGGATCATTGCCCTTCTCGTTTAGCAAGAGCAACTCAAATCACCTAAATCTTAATCTATACATTTTCCATAGCTTCTTTCATTATATTATCATGATGTTGGTGTGTAATTTCTTCTCTTCAACAGCTTTTTCTGTAAACCATTTTTATGGATTGAAATCTTATCATCATTTTCTACTGACAAACTATATCAAGAAATCTGTTTCAATTGCCGTTTGTAGCAGCAAGATGTACTTGAGCTTGAAAATATTGTTTCCATTCTAACTTTTGTCAACAGTGAACAATAAAGTCTTTTGAGTGAGATTTTCAAGATGCACACTTTATTAGCCAAAATGGTGTCTTTTGTGGGACAAAAAGGTAAACAATGTGTATTTTTGAAAATGCTAATATGATTTATTGCAATATGTTGTGGCTTCACAAGACCTTACTTCAGTGATTACCATACAGCCTCCAGAAAGCAACATCCTGTGCACAGCACAAGACCTCTTTCCCGAGTAAACTAATGACATACCTCTTGGCAACTTTCCAGCTAATAGCCTGCTCCAGATGGCTTTGCTTACAACTTCTAAGATGCAGAGGAACAGGCAGCAATTGCCTTATTCTGTCTGTCAAATATGCATTTTGGTAGGTTGGGATGAGGTAAAAATAAATCAAAATTAATGAGCATATACTGAGGTCATACATGGAGCTGTTTCACCTTGGAGGTGGACTCATCTACTATCAAGGTCAGCGTGGGAATTCCACATAATACCTTGTGGCATGGTAGGCTTAGTTTTTCACATGGCCTTTCCATCAGGAAAATGACCACTCTGTAAGAGAAGTGGTGCCTTTTGGCAAAAACAAACAAACAAAATTTAGTCCCCCCCCAAACAAACAAACAAACCAAAAAAGTGTCCTAGCAGGCTGAATAGGGTATTTACTGATTATCCAAGTGGTCAACTACATAAATGCATTTAACAATTTGGATTTTCCTGCTTGTTCTTTCCTTGAATATTGTAAATAAAGATATATCAGCAATTCATGAAAGTTAGGCTCAAAGAAGTATTGTGAATTTGTTGTGTGGAAAACAGTGGCATAATTGAGATTGTCCATTTCATGGGAAGAGTCACAATATGTGTAAATATGTTGAATTTACTATCTTTTATTCTCTATGTTTTCGTTGTACTCAGTACACGTCATTTTATTGGTTGGTCAGAAGCCCCCAGAATAGCAGTAATTAATCATTAATGATACTGAATATTAGCTGAGAATAGCTCTTACTTCTGTTGACAGGCATATTTTGTTTTCCTTCTTTTTTTTTTTTTTTTTTTTTAACTTTATGGAATATGAAGTACTGCTCTCAATTTGTTACAAAAAGGAGAGAGATACAGAGATAAACTGAAATCATGGGAAAGTTACTGTAAGCAATTCAGATCAAATGTTTAATTGGTATACATTAGCCTTGCTGTATGTTTTGTTTGCAGTTTTAACTATCTTGATGAAGATCAGTTTTTTTCTCTCTCAACCAGTGATTTGAGGTTATTTTTTTTTCACTTCAGATGTTTTTTTCCTTTTTGTTCTAGATGACTGTCTGAAAGACTCACAACTGTATCTGCCTTGGGGGACATCCATTTTTTTTTAATAGCCAGTCCAAAAAAAAAATAAAAAATCCAGGGATACATCAAAGAAGGATTATACTACATTTTCAGATTATATAAGCAACTACCTGACTAAATAAAGTATACAGGTAATATCCATTGCAACATATATTTTAAGATCTTACATTTGAATATTTCCACAGAAGTTGGTGGCAGTGCTGTAAAAGAAATTACACTGAAATCGGAATTTTACAGTGGAACCAAATTCTAAAGATTTTTATTTCGGTCATTCTGTAAATTATTTTCATCTACAGAAATGACAGTCATGGCTATTTTTGTTGGAAACTCTACACTTATGTGTCCTGCAATTTACACAGCCAATATATTCAACTCTTTTGAGTATCATAGTTCAACTTGATATTCACCTATCAATTTAAAATGTGAACTTACTTAATTTCATTCAGTAAATTGGCTCAGTCATTTAGGTTGAGGAAGGATAGTTTAACATTTCTAAATATTAGTAAAGCTATAGTAATTTAGTAATTATTGTTTAGATCTACTATTTTCAAACAGCAGAAAGAAAGTTGAATGAGATTTGTGGATATATGTGTTACTGTGCACGTACATATGAATGTTTCACACGTGTGCTCTTGTACACACAGTAAGTGGTATCTTAAATGTAGTAAATAATGAGAACAGGAGCAGGATAATGAAAGTGCATTTACATTGGTGAAATATGTTTTCTGTGTTTTAATTTTTCTTAATTTGGTCATTATTATATATGTTTCTCTGGTCTTTTGCATCTTGGAAGACTAAATGTGACTAGAAATTTAAATTGCATTGGATAAATTATTAACTTATTAGAGATCACAATTTACAAATTAATTTCTCACATGCCTCCATAATTTTTCACTTTGTGATTACAAATGGGGCCTATGTGAAAAATCGGAGACATATAAGATAAGTTGCAAAACTATGTGACAAGTGTACTTATCATGCACCTTTTGGCAGGCTTACCTCCTCTCTGCTTGCTCATCTATCTCTCTAGGGACTTATTCTAATGCTCTAAACCAATGAACATAGTCAATCAATCACTGCAATTTTAAAATTAAACTCTTCTAGTTTGGTTGCCAAATATGCAATTAACTTGTCCAGTGTCAGTCCTGCCAATTTTCTGTGCAGAATTTGGCTATTGTATGGTTGCTAGCTTTCTAATGCTAGAAGACGGCGATTCTTAACGTTCCAAAGGAATGTGGAATTTGCTTTCTTACACATCTCCTACAAGATCTTATGCACATTGAATGAGACATCTATGTGAGTGCCTACTTCAGAGCTAGCTCTGTGTGTAGTGAAGCTTTTCTTCTAGGGATCACAAAAATTTCTAAATGTTAAAAATGTATTTTACGTGTCCATAATACAATTTGCAAAAGTTGATCACTAAAGAGCATTCTAAGGTGTTTTCAGAGGCAATTTTCTAAAACAAAATTTCAACTTTTAAAAACAGCAGGTAAGCAAAATACATTGCAATTGATTTCACATAATGAATGAAGTGTATTTTCAATTTTATTACATCTTATTCAAAGTGGTAAAAAAACCTTTTTGTTGTACATATCCCAAAAAAACTTCCTCAACTGCAGCATGAAGTGTTCCTAGAAATGGGAAAAGGTAAGGAGAAAATCTTTGTAAAAGTAATTGAAGCCAATTGATATTTTTAAATATTACCGATATTCCAGGTGGAATATATATATATATATTATTATATAAATTCAAGTATAATATAGTATGTTAACATATTATATAGTTAATATCATATATGAAGTGTATGTAATGTATACATACATTACATATTATATTTAAGTATATTTTATGACGTCATGTAAGAGAACCTAGCTATTAGAGTAACTTTTTTTTTTTTTTCAGTGGAGAAAGAAATGCTAAAGTTCTTGTAAAACTGATCAGAGTTGAAGTTTGTCATTTCATTTACATAATCTTTTTTTCTCTATGGGGAGAAGTGATTCTTTCATTTCTTTGTACTCTCTGGATAGTGGAACCAGATGAGAAAAATGCTTGTTTTGGCACTTCCCCAAAGAGAAATATAGATTTTGATGTTGGTGAAGATGACTTCAGCAAATAGCGGACATAAAAAGCTAGCATTTCATGCAAGTTCATAAGATGAAACTACAGAATAGAATAACTTTTATGAAGAAAGTCTATGTCTTACTTGGTAAATAGGTCCCTGTGCTACCATAATAATGCCCAGTTCTACAACTACAAACACTTATTTGTTCAAAGTGAATATTAACATTGTAATTTACTATCTAATTACAATTTTATAGTAATAACTGAAAATGTGTTCTTAAAAAGCATAGCATTCATTGCCTCACGCTGTTATTAGCAGTGTAGTGTGTGATTTTTGTCAATACACTGGCATCAAAGAGATTTCTTAAATCTTGACTTGGATTTTAGCAATTTACACACTCAATGCTTTTTTTAAATTTTATTTATTTATTTATTTGGAAAGGCACTATTAGTGATTCTATATTTCAGTTACATTTTTGCTGATGAATAATTATTTTTAATGGAGGCAGGCTTAAACCCAATGAACAATCATTTTACCATCAAGCCTTATTCATATAAAAGGTCTATGCATTTTATTTATCTAAAAATTAGCTTGACTAATTTGCAATGTTCCAAAGGAATGGGTTAATTTTGTAAAAGACTGCTATTTTTATCAAGTAATCTGAGAGACCTTTAATTTAATTGGCAGATCTAAAACACATTTAAAAAAAAAAAAAAAGCTATATTAATATTTAGAAATAAAATGTTATTGAAGTGCTTACTTGCTAGTGAAAATTACTAGAAGATGTGATTTTGAAAGAGAAAATTGTTCTGAATTAACTGAAAAAATGTTTTAATAGTAATATCAGTTGCACCTCTTTTTAAAATTGTATTGCCTTAATCATAATTTATATAAACAGCAAAATTTTCAGACAAGATCTGAATTCTATTAATTTCCATTTATTGAAGTTGATATAAATTACTGTTGTATCAAGTTGTATTCATAACAGCTATTAACAATTAAAAATAATATTTATAATTATGGCACGATAGCAAGACAGACTGAGAAATAACTGATAACTATCAGGGCGTAAAAATCTTAGAGCATCTCAAATAAAATTATGTGGTGGTTGTCAATAGATGTGTCTCTTTTAATAGCCAGTTTAACAAATTATACCAAGATGTTTATTGTATTAAAGATATACTAGCCCTGATATTTCTTCACGCATATGCATTTTGTGTGTGACTACTTACATATCTCAATATTTAATAGATAATGTTGTGGGTTTGATAGGGCATTTTTCTCTGGTAAGCAGAAGAAATCACAGTTTTGCAATTTACAACTTAATTTATTTTATGAAGCTCAAGATGACATCATGACTCAGCAGTCAATTATAATTTCATATTCAATACCTATTTATTGTGAGTTCCACTAACTGAGATGTTGATGCTGAGAAGTAGTTTAGCAATTTCTGCTTGGCACAGACCAAAGTGATAGTTTTTATCCATTGTTTGTGGATAAAACAGTATCAAAAATCAATCTGTTTTGTGCTGTTTACAGAACAAAATTCGCCATTTCTTCATTTTGTCAATAAGTTTCAAATTTAAATTTCCTCAAAACACCCAAGTGTATGTTTTTAGTGATTTTACCCTTAGGAATCTTCTCCACTGGTCTTGCTCCTGAGGGAAAACTGAAGGAGCAGTCTGAGCATTGTTTCTGATCTTGTTGTCATTTATGCCATCACAAGATGAAAGGATCTAGAGTGGAAGAAAGCAAGCAGTGGATGGGGAATGGCTGATATTTTATTGATTTTGTTGCTTTGCTAAATTGATTGTTTTCTTGCTAAGGAAAAGACATACCAGTCTTTATTGTTATAATCTGATATTGTTATAATCTGATAAATATTGTTATAATCTGATTGTTATAATCTGATGTTGTTATAATCTGTTTTACTGCATAATCTGTTTTACTGCATAATTTTGCTAGTCATAAAAGGCTTTATTTAATGTAGGGTTTGATATCTTGTGCATACATTGGGTACAGCTGTATTTTGATGATTTTCTGGTAGCTTCTGTGCTAAAACTGCTGCGTGCTTCTGAGGGCTGTATTGGGTCTGGCTGGAATGTTAACTTTCCCAGCAGCAGCCCATACAGTGCCGTACTCTGTACTTGTAGCTGGAACAGCAGTGTTATCACACCAGTGTTGTGTCTACTGGTGAGCAGCAGTGGCACAGTATTAGGCCTTTCTCTACCCCTCCTAGGGGGTGGGCAAAAGGTGAGGAGAGAAACATCACTAGGGCAGCTGGCCTAAACCAATCAAAGGGATATTCCATACCATGTGATGTCACACTCAGCAATAAAAGGTGGAAACAGGAAGAAGAGGGGAGGGGTGGGCTCTCGTTTGGAAGACGTCGGTCCTCCTCTCGAACACCGGCTGCGTGCGTTGAGGCCTTGCTTCAAGGACGTGGTCAATCATCGCTCATTTGTGGGAAGTAGAGAGTAATTTCTTTCCTCTGCACTTCCATATAGCCTTCATTTATTTTGTTTGTTTGTTTTCCTCCCTTCTTTTTATTTTCCTTTTTTCCCCTCCCTTTCCCCTTTCTCTTTTTATTTTCCCCTTAGTTAAATTGTTAGTTCATGGTAGTCTTTATTTAATTATTATAATTATTTCCCTTTAATTAAATTATCCTTATCTCAACCCGTGAGTTGTTCTTTGCTTTACTTCTCCCCCTCCTCATCTAAAGGAGGGGGAGTGAGAGAGCGGTTGTGGGGTTTAGCTGCCCAGTACGGTAAAACCACCACAGGGCTGGGATGCTGTCATGTTGAGGAGCACATTGATAATGGGTAAAATTGAGAATTTTAAAATCTGTGATTTTCTTGTGGGAGAGAAGAGTTTATGAATTGAAGTTTGAGGTTAACGCTGAATTTGTGCCACCTTCAAGAGAGTTCTTGTCCTTGTGATCTGGGTTGGAATCTGGGCATCCTTGGCATGCTCTCTGTTCTGTGCTATGTCAACATCCCAGAGTAATGTAAGGGTCGCTTGGAATTACCAATATAAAGCAATTAAAATTTTCCTTAGCTTCCCAGAAGCTTGCATTTTGGATGACTGATCTGATTTTTCATGATCTAAAAGAAAGTGTTTTGAAAAGTGATTATTTTAGTTATAAATATTATTATTGGTGATGATTACTTGCATCCCATTGTTTCCTACTACCATACAGCACTGGGTGGGGGAAGTGATGTATGTCTTCTTAGCAGTTTTCCTCAGGAATTTGAGGAAGTAAATTTTACCTATGTATCTTAATATCTTCATTTTTGTGTGTTGTGCATTTTACTGGTTTGCTATGTGAGAAAACTTCAAGATAAAATTAATTTTAAAACTTTATCAGCTTTGGGATGTGTTATATAAATGTATTAGAGTTGTATATTTTGTACATAAAACATTGAATAGGGTGAGAAAGACTATAAGCAAACAGCTATGCACGGAAAAACAAGGCTAAGCAGTGATATTTCCAGGTGTTATTATCTTTGTAATTCCGACATGCCTTATGAAAACATTGCTGATCTTTATTCTTAGCCTACAAGCCCAAACTAGTCAATTTGGATGTGTCTTTGATTTCAGTCAAATGTGAATTACTTGTATGCTAACATGTTCACCTTGTCCACTGTCATCTAATGCCGCCTGGCAATATCTGCGATTTTATTGAAATATTGTTCAGTAGAATGAGACTGAACTAAAATGAATGCAAACATTAAAAGTACAAATTCACATGCACAAAAGCTTATGTGAATTTACAGGCAACATTGCCTAGACAAGCAGATTTTAAGCTATCAGAAGATGTGGGGTTAAACCTCATGAAATTATGCATGGAACCGACTGAGTTGGATGAAGTGTTTTAAGACTGAGCAAAGTTGGTGTCTGTGTAGCCTGATAGATGTAAGCTGGTAGCATTGTCACTGGAGAGGGCTACAGGTGGCACTGGGGTAAGCAAGCAGCTTGGAGGCTATTCAGAAGGGTTTTCAAGGAGATTTTTTCAATATTAGGAGAATAAATTCACTAAAAAGAACAAAACCAAGTGAAGCTCCTGTGCCACGTGTGGAAGTGGGGCTTTGTGTCTGGGGCAATGTGCTATTCAAAAATTACTAAAGAATTGTGGGGAAGGCCTCCTGGGAAAGTTAATGTATGAGAGTCTACTGATAATCCTGCTATTTTAGGGGATAAAAAATTTAGTTGCAGCGAAAAGTTGTGCTGTATCTCATTCCTCAGAGGGACTTTATGTCTATGAAAATAATGCTAAGACTGCTGCAGTCATTAGAGAGACATCATCATTTTGCTCGTAAAGTCATCTCTTCTGTCGAAAGTATTTTGTCACAGGCTAGAGATGGCTCCTTTCAGTGCCAAAAAGCCACTTTAAAAGATTGACAAGAGAGATTAAAGAGGATAGGGAAACTTGGAAGAAGTTCCTTTAACCTTTTAATATGGTGCCATTTTGGCAACAGTGACTCTGTGTTGGGATTAGTTAGGGACCCTGTATCTCTGGATTTGTTTTCCTTTTCTGTTTTTTTTTGTTTTGTTTTGTTTCTTTCCATTTGGGGTATCAATTAACAGCAATTTCAGTAGGGCAGTAAAGCAAGAGAGTAAACAGTAAATAAGCAGCCAGCAAAATTAAAAACAGTAATGAGCTTTATAAATACGGGGGTGTTATAGAGCTTGAAATGCATTTATTTTGGAGCTTTGCATGTTCTGGGAAAACATAATGACTTTGTGAATATATTGTCTCATTTTACATCTACAGATTCCATTTATTGGCCCTGGAGGCTGACAAGGAACCAACACCTGTGCCCAAATATTTTTCGAAACTTGGCAGCAACAGGCATGTTCATTATGCAGCAGAGTTCTGGTTCCAAGTGTGCTTAAAGCATGAGAGTGGCAGACATCTTCCTTGCGAGGAAAAACAGGTTAAGTAGCAAAACAACTGGTGCAGCGGAATCATTCAGTCTTCATGAAAACTTGTGCTTCTGTGACTATGCATCACTAAGTGCAAACTGAAATTTGTGGTAAGTTTGTTTTGACAACTTAATAATGGGCATTGGAGATCTTATTAGAATTGTGAAATCTCAAGATGCTTAGTTTCTGTGTGTCAGTTAAAACAGTAAGTAAATTAAAGCTCATAGCATCTTTTAACATGGATCTCAGCTACAAATAGTATTTGCACTTTGGGATAGAAAAGCATATATAAAGATTTCTGGTCTTTGAGTTTAATGGAGAAAGGCAAAACAATAAAGATGTGTTCCCCATTAAATACAGTTTGTGATTACTTGGAAACATCTAAAACATAGTTAAATGAAAACTTAAGCAAGATTAAACATCTGTGCATTCCCTGGGGTTTGGCAAAGGGCTGGTTAGTGTTTTACCTAGCAGTAAGTTCAAGGTTGATTACTTTAGCTAAATGTCATGTTTTCCTTAAAATAGCATTTTACATAAGTGAAAATCCTGGTCTGTAGTGTCACTTCCATGGTTTCTGTGTGGCCATTTCTACAACAAGGATAGAATTTCATTAAAGTAAGGCCTGAAGCGTACACAGATGGATTTTATTTTTAAATAGGACTTTCTATATAGATTATAAGAGGAAAGTTTTGTGAATATGGTATTTCAGGAGCACTAGGAAGCAATTAGGATCATCCATTTACTGAATTTTGGTGGTCAGAAAGGCATTAGCTAGGATCAGGCTTTCTCATTCATCATACCCTTTTACTTATGAATGAACAAGGTGATACGGTGTCTTGCAAATTCTCAGATATCGTTATATAATATAATTGAGTTTGTGGGAGGCTATGGAAGGCAATTTCCAATTACTGTTGTATATAGGAAACATTGGTTTTAAAATAGTGAGGTTAAGTGTGACACAGCAAATGAAATGCAATAGGGTCATTTGTATGTGTGGTGTACTGAGACCATGGTTATTTCTGTGTGCATGTGTATATGCAGCAGGAGGGAACAGTTTTGTGTATTGAAAACTTGAACTGCTCATGACAGTAAGAAAGGCATTTGGCCTCTTAAGATAGAATTCTTGATGCCAAGATCACTGGGTTCACATTACTAGCCAGATGATTTTGGAAGTATGCCAAGAAACTAAAAGCAGTTGATAAACCCCAGAAAAGTAGTAAATCAAAAGCTAGAAAGCTTTTGAAAATTTTAAGAAGCTGAGGTGTACACAGGGATGATCATATAATTCTGAAAAAGAGCTTGGTTACGTCACAGAGAGTTACGTGCCAGCATGCTAATGGTCAAACCCTAAGACCTTTGCACTTTGCTTCTAATGAGTGCCTCATAAGTTTGAACGTTTATATATGAACATTATGATCATCATCAAGATGATGAGTTTAAAACCCTAACTCTGTTGGTTTTATGTGTGTGTATGTGTATCCTTTAACCTAGACTCTCTATTGGTGGGATTATGAAAACTCACATGAATGAGTTTTCGCAGACTCGGTTGCAACTTTCATACAACAGGTTATACAGATATTATAACACATTTGCTACATCATTGGTCAAAATGAGTTTAGCTGTGTTTATATATACACTGCTGCATAAACTAGAGCTCACTTTCACATTATATTATATTGTCTAGTAAAGAATAGGGAATTTAATGGTGCACTGTTTTTCTGTACCAAACAAGCAATAGACAAATCTCAGATTCTCTTTTCCACTGCTTTGCACTTCATTGGCGAGCACTGTCTGTCTGATACTGAGTTGTTCTTCAGTTATTCCTTAAGAGGCAGGACTCCCACATGGCACTATGTTGCACATTCTGGCAGCACAAACATTCTTGCTGAACCTTTTCAGGAAAAGGAGCATGAGAAACTTTCTATAGGCTTTATGTGCATCTTGAATATATGTTCTTAAACTCTTTCCCTTACAGTTTTACTAATACCCTTCTGTCTCATTTCGTCTGTTTGCACAGCTTGTAATAATACAACACATTCATTGCTTCATTGCCTAGCCTATCCTGTGTCCTTTCTTTTCCCTATATTACTGTGAACTCTTACTTGGCATTACAGGTAAGTGTTTGAATAATTTCAAGAAAATTGGTAATCCCAGTGATACCAAAAGCACTATTAGTATGCAGTTAGTATGCGCATACCCAAGTACCCAGCTGAGTTGTAGCTTATACATTCTGAAATATGGACGGTCTTGCAAAATCCATTGATTTCAACCCACATCAGTTGAACTGTTCCAATTTTGAGTAACGAGATTTGTGACCAGGCTCCATAAGAAAGCAGGTTTAAGTTACCTGATATAATAGCAGATCTCAGAAAGTGCATGAAAAAATGGTTGCACATTGGCAAATTAATGTTAATAAATAGCAATTCAGACTGTAAACCATGAGAAATGCCACAGCAGTCATCACAGCTGGCATGCGAATGGCTTTTCATGTCTGTGCACTTCTAATTTATCAGTTGTTCCCTGACATTGAAATCAGTTAAACAGATATATGTTTTATTATTACATATGCAGAACTGCATTTAAAGAACATCTTAAAGTTGCTAAGTTGGTAACTTCAAGCTTCAAAGTTAAGAAATGACGGAATTAATTTAGTAACATTAATTCATCTCCCTTGTGTATTGAGTATACTTAGAGTGATACAATGCTAGCTACATTCTCAGAGCACTATTTCTTTCTGATGGAGCAAACCTGATTTGGCATGTAACATCAATTATTTTTCATTGTTTGAAGTTTTCTTGTTTGTTGTTAGTTTCGTTTTTTGTTTTGTTTTGCCTTTGTTGTGTAAGGTGTGATCTCAGGCCGTATTTCCTGTATACTATTCATATCCTGCTTTGAAAACAGTAATCGTTCTTACTGAACTTTTTCAGTAGTGTTCATTGTGCATCACAAATATGTATTATAGTATTTCCTTGAAATGATGAACTGCATGTAATTTTAATATATCAAGCTGTGACCTAAATGCAACCAAATCCAAAGTTTCAACTGTTTTTCCTTGCCCGGTATGATACACTGTGATCAGACTAACTGCTTATATTTGCGGTAAAAAGCACAATTATAGCCTGAAGTTTCTGGAACGCATGAACTACTGAATTTGTCTCTTACTCCAAATTTCCATGCTCATTCCCTCTGTTTCCACCTCAGCTGCTTCCAAGCATGGTCTCACTGTGCTGTATTTCATGTAATTCCTTCTCTCAGTCTCTAGCAATCCATCTGTAATGTCCTATTTTCTTCACAGCAGCTAGCCTGGTCTTGCCATTTTTTCCACACCTTTCAAGGCATAAGAGGAGGTTACCAATAACATACTGAGGTGCATAGTGACAAAACAGAGATAATGCTCAAATTGAAATGGGAGGATCTGCCTCGATATGAGGGGAAAAAGTCACTGAGACACTAGTGAAGTTTTGGGACAAAGGTCCAGAGTGTACTGTCTCCAGCTTTTGGAAGCTTTCAAGACCCAGTCAGGTGAAGTCTTGAGAAACTGGATCTGAGTTCTGGGCTGACCCTGCTTTGAGCAAGATATTGAACTAGAGACCCACCAAGGTCCCTTCCAACTTGAGTGATGCCATGATTCTGTGACAACATTGCTGGAACTCTGTGCTCTAGCTCTGTAAGTTGCTACTAAGTATGGGAGAATCAGCTCAGTGCCTTATTTTTTTTTTTCCCTCTTTTTTCTTCTCCAAGTTTGGACTTGCCAAATTTTAAGGCAGAATTTTTAGAAAGGTAGGATACCCCTCAAACTTTTTCTTTCAGGTACTTTCCCTCTTTGACTATTCAACCTACCTCCCTGCCTCTATGTTTTATACCTTTGCCCTCAAGTTTGGTAACACAAAAGTATTTAAAGGAATGAGTTGCCAAAACTTAGTAGCCCTGGCAAAACATCCTGTATTCCCTTTTGGAATGAGCTGTTGGCTGAAACTTTCAGAAAATAGTAATTGTCTGGAAGCAAAAACACAGGAGGGAAAATTGTATCCTAATCTGTTATAGTTGCTTAGAGTAAAGGGCAAATGAAAACAGTGTGTTATAATTAGAAGTATGCACAGCTCCATCTCTGATAAAGCTGATTCAGGGATTCAGCTGTGATCTAAATCTAAGAGATTACTAAGAGATTCCTAGTAACATGAAAGAGAAAATATTTTTTAATCATAGAAGCTAAAGATGTGTTGTGTTAAACCCCCCTGTAAACATGTGCATGTGTGTGTGTATGACTATTTCTCTGCACTCTTGGGTATGCAGGTACCTACCTGGAGAGGTGTGAGGGGAAGCTTTCTCCCCTGGAAATGTAACATTATAAATGAAGCAAACTTAGTGTTTGAAATAAATATTTAGATATAAATATTTGAAACCAGATGTAATGTTAATTGTGAAAACTTTATGCAACACTGTCAAGGTTTTTGACTTACCGTCCTATCTACTAATTTGAAAGATCTTTTTATAATAATTAAGAAGAAATCTGGGATAACATGTTCCTTAATATTATGTTTGTAAGAGATTAATTAAACTAGTCATTTGTTTCAGAATTAGCTAGCAATTATCAAAATGCTAAATGAAGTGGAAAGCCATTGAAAATGGTATTTTAAAAATTATGTATTTTGAATATTTTTTTTCCTTAAGTGGTGCTTCTTGGTGTTTTCCTATTATCAGCAATATAAAATTAATTGAGTTAGGCCACATATTATTGACTACTGTTCATTTTTTTGCTACTATTTATAGCATATACCTTTTTTCATGTCTCAGCTGTGTTTTCTCCTGGGCTCAGAATCAGTAGCAGTAACACTTTTGGTAGTATTATCATAACGCTCTCATTCAGTAAAACTTCATCTATTTCTACATAGATCAAAACTACTAGGTGACAGAGGAGAAAATCTCATGATTTTCTGTAATTAGGATTTGGGTGTTAAATCTGATTTTAAATCTTGTTCCATGCTGGAGGAATCTGAACCTGTTGCTATAGATGTGTTGGTTTTATAAGGAGGGGATTGCTTTTTGGCAGAAACTGAGAAACTGTGTATATGAGTTGGAGAGCAGGGGAGTTGCTGAAAATGTCTTCACTGAGTAAACGTAAAATTCCAAGTGCCACAAACAGAGCTGATTCTGGGTTATTCTGTGAGGGAGAATTTAAAATAAATAAATAAATAAATAAAGGTTGTAAAGCTCACCATGAGTGGTGTGGATAAAGTAACATTATAATGAAAAAAAAAAAGTCAAAATCAGGAGAGGTTACACAGCCAAAAGCCATTTTAATTGTGTAGCTTCATCTTCGTGCCTTTTAAAAATAAAGTGTGTTTCTCTGTTGTCCTCTCTCTAGATCTCAGAGGCTTTTCTTCATAGTAGCTCTGTATTTAGGCAGCTACCTCATCATTATTCATCTAAGTCATCAAAATTTTAAAAAGGACTAAAAACCCTGATGTGTTATAAATAAAATATGGGAAAGAGGACAGTGATAGAATAAGAATTTTATATATTTGAGGGAATACCCACGAGATAGCCCTCACATGATGTTTACAATATTTTATTTTTGTTTACATACTATGAGTGGAGAATAAAACTGAATACGATCAATAGTTAGAACTGAAATTATGTAGATGTTGTGTGGCAGTATATATACTCATTCTTCATTCAAAATTCATGCACTTTGTATTTCCTTCACTGCAATTGCCTCTGTTCCATGGCTTTCCATAGCTGTAAATTAACTCTGTCATAATTACTCTCCTTTTTTTTTTTTTTCTTCTTCTTCCTCAAATGCTAGAATCCTTACTGTAAAGAATCCTTACTGTAAATTGTAATTCTTTTACTTCCAGGGTTGATATTGTGATGTGTCCACTACGCACAATATCTGATGACACACATACCACTTTTTGGAATGGTTTGCTTGTGCGCTCCCCCATTTTTGTTGGTATGGCTGATTCTCTTGGCTCTGAGCCCAGTTTGGTTTAATTTTTGTTTATTCTGTACAGGATTCCAGACTGTGCTTTGACATGGGCACTGTATAAATTAATAAATAAATTCAATATATGCTTGCTTTTAGTGGGTTGCTTGGCACATCTGTTTTTCAGAGGTTTCTAAATCTTCATGACCTGCATATCTATATATCTAGTTACATAGGATTAGGAAGAGTATCATATTTTTGACATGTACAGGGTTTCCCATTAAAAAGTCATCATTTACTAACAGTTACAGTGCTCTGGCATATTGGATACTGCAGTACATCTCAATAGTTGGAATTTAGAATAATGGTTGTATTTAAAGCAGTATGGTAAAGTTGTCTTTAATACTGAAATCTATTGATTTGTACTTGGAATATTTTAAAGGGTCCTTTCTTTTATAATTTCTGTATAAATATATGTATGTTACATCCTATTGAAAAGACTGTATTCCTTCAGTATTGTAAGAGTTTTCACAGGCATAACTGCACAGAACAGTGTTCAACATATGGATTGCTGCCAGATGCACTGCTTTGGCAGAATCTACCAAAAGTAGATTCCTAATGGAAAAAGCAGGGGCATTTCCCATATTAAAAATAAATAAATAATCAATTTTATATGATTATTTATGTCAGGGTAGCAAAGAGCCATTTAAAAAATACTCAGCAAATGTTATGGCATCTGATTAATTCATGCACAGCACTGAAATTAGAAGACTGCCTCTGCACCAGCCAGCAGTTAGAAAATAATGTCAGAGCTTGGTTCTAAAGGAAAGCAGGTAGATTTGGAGATGTGTGGTAGAGCACACAAAAGTATTGTATGATATTGAAGTCAAAGAAGACATTTGTGAGGAAATGGGGAAAACAACAACAACAACAAATACCCAACAGCTTTGTTGAGGTGTTCACAGATTTCTCTACCCATCATGAAGTCTACTTCATAAACTGTACTTCTCACCAAACACAACATTTTTCCAGTTATCTAAACTGAATGAATAAGGTTTATTTGTGAATTGTTGGCCGTAATTTTGTTGCCATAGTTGAAGAGAAGGTGGAAAGAAATGGAGGCAGCAGGGATATTCCATGATATCTTCACAAATACATTCATAAGCAGCGTTCTCTAGTAACTGTAACTTCTGAGATCCAAGTCTTCTAGTGCTCTAGACCTCTGCTGGGATAAAAGATTAATTTGCCTGTATATGACCTATGTAGATGCCAACAAATACCCACCACACCTTTCAAGTTCCCAGTTCTGTGTACTCTAAACAGGTGACAGCCCTGGATATCTCCTGTTCATTTTTGATGTCCTTGAAAAACCTTATTGCCTTTAGCATGGAAAGCCTAAGACAAGGAAAGAAATATTAACAGGGCTTGTCTAAAGAACTATTGGAAAGAGGGTTGTGACATGTGAGCTAGATTCACTTTATGTACACATTGTCCGGGTGCTAGGTCCAAAACTGTACAAAGCACTGCAGCATTGAAGGACACTGCTAAGAACTTTGAAAAGGTCCCCCATCTCTCATATGATCTCATAGCTACCTCGTGGTTAAAGGGAATGCTGTAATGGGAGCAGTGCCACTATTTTGCTGATATTACTTTATGATATATTAATAATAATTATTTTTTACAAATGAGGGTCTGGATGTGTTATCAATACATTGTCCTTACAGAGAGCCGCTAGTGTTTCTGAGAAAACACCTTACAGAGAACACATAAATAAAAAAATGTGTAGGATAATTTCCTTAAAACATGAACTTAATAAAAAATACAAGTAGTTTAAAAGAGAGTAGAAAAAGCACCATGTGAGAAAATACAGTAATGCAATATAGCTTTAATTAGAAAAACAAAACACCCAAAATAACTAATAATAATAACTAATAATAATAATAATAATAATAATAATAAATAATAATAAAACACACACACATACACACACACAACAAAGCTCTTTGTTTACAGAGAGAATACATGGAAATATTTATTTATAAAGCTATTTGAAATTTAAACTCTGGAGGTAACCTAATTAATGGCCACTCAGAAATAAGTAACATGATGATATAAGGGAAGAAGGACAAGAATGGGAGTAGAAATAAAATGGTGCAGTCAAGTAGCTCTTTGAGTGGCAATATCTCCCATTTCTTTCCTAAGCACATCCACACTTAGTTTCCAAGAAAGCAGGAAGGACATGCAGGCAAATTGCCAACCAGATGGTGCAATCGAATACGAAGAATTCATTCAGAAGGGCAGTAAAACACAGACTAAAAAATAATAATAATAATAAAAAAAAACCTTTGCTTTTTGCTAAAAAAACAAAACAAAACAAAAAAAACAAATCAAATCATTTCCTTTCCTGATACAATACAGGCCAAAACTTCCACGGAAAGAATAAATGCTATGTACTCCTGCCTTCTGGTCATCTCTGTGACTTAGATTCAGAAAGACTTCTACTTTTCAGTTCTCATGTGATACTCCCTAAACTAAAGTAATTTATTTGTGTTCCCATTATATGTTTCTTTACAGGTTTTGTAATCCTGCTGTATTGTTGCTCAAATATGTTTCTGCAGAGATATTAATCCTGCTCTCAATTAAATTATTTAAGACTACTTTGAAGGCTACTTTGAAGACTTCTGGAGTTGCTCCTCCTCTTATACAGCATGAAGTAAGTAAAACAGTACTTGCTATCTGAACTTCCACATAATCAATAGATAGGTGCTGTCAGCAAACCTAGGGTCAGCTCAAGGAATTATATTATTTTTCATATCCTGTATTATTTCCAATTTATTATTTAAACTACCCGGTGTTTGCATTTTGTCTTAGGTTCAGCTCTTTTACTTATTACAATCTGTATTTATTTCTGTCATACTTCGGCTCTTTTTAAACAAAGGTTCAGTGTTTAGAAGGTGTGTATGTATAGAAATACACATCCTCACCACTCTGACTTGCTTTTACATTTCATAAAATACATTTAGAGATGTAAATTTTTACCAGAAATAGTTTGTAACTTTTTAAATTTTTGCCTATGGGTAACATAGTTTTCATTATGTGATTGCATGTAACAATTACATTATCTATATTTATTACAATAAATAATTAAAGATTGAGAAATCTAGTTGTAATTAAAGAGATGGAACCATATTCTGGCAAAATTTAGGAATCATCCATCTGTCTTGAAGATTGTCAGCCTTTTTTTTTTTTATTATGTTATATCTATATCTTAATATTCTATAACGTTATGAATATCGATATATTGTTTATGTTTATTCCTCTGAAGAGGTTCAAAATGGGATTTAGTGACAGCATAGTACAGTGTTACCTTCATGAGTCTTTTAAAAACCTGCCACTTTTTTTCTCTGCCCAGTCTTAGCTAGTCTTCGTGTTGCAGTTGACAAGCAAGTTCCTGTGGACTACAAATAAATCCAAAAAGAGAAAAAAAAAAAAAAGGCACAAAGAAGAAAGGTTGTAATTCATTGAAAAAAAAAATTTGTTATGCACTTTATTTTTAATCATTTTGTAGTTTGAGTTATGAAAAGCCATTTTGCCTTTTTTTTATTGTTTTGTTTTGGTGAATTCTAAATCACTTTAGTTGCAGGTATTTTTCAACAGCATCTAAAACCTGGTCTTGATTGTGAAGATCAAAATGTTTGTTCTTTCCTTCTTGGAAATCCCTTCAAGATATAGAGATTTTACTGATGATTTTGACATTGATTGTCATAGAACAAGCTCTGTTGGATTCAGATTATGTTCTCAGTAACACGTGTAACCTTATTTCTCTCCTAGGGTGTTTGAAAAAGCATATTTAAGATCTTACCTCTGATAGCAGGTTAAGCAGATATAGACAATGCTGTAGTTCAGCCTGCTGAGCTTTACTAGTGATGGAGACTTATAGAAGAATAAAAAAAAAAAACGGGGGGGGGGGGGGGAATTGTCAGGGCTTTTGTGAAATTTTCATTGCTTCCAGTGTTTTTGCCTGCAGCTTGAAGAATCTGGTACCGAGTAAAGTGAAATGGAAATGTAGAATGGCAGTTTCCATTCAGTTTCAGAATTTCATGAATCTTTTAAGTTAAGTTAAATCAGCCATTATTTGAGATTTTGTTTAAGTGAGCAGGGAAGGACTTATTTTAATTAAATCAGTTTATGTCTCCAGGTACTGATAGAAGTTTTATTGACTAAGAAGATTTAGTTGGGCAGCCTGGCCTCATAGGCTCACAGTCTATCTAAGCATTATATTTAATAATTTAGAATTAAGCCACTACTGTATGTGCTTTCCTCTTTTTTTTTTTTTCTTACCTCTTATTCCTCTCTCTATTCTACCTCTGCTCTTCTTCCTTACGTGTATCTTTTCTCTTTCCTTCCTTGTTTGGCTTCCAGAAGAAAAAACAAAACAAACAAACAAAACAAAACAAAACAGCAAAAACAAACAAACAAACAAAACCAGCATTTTTCTCACTACTGTAGTGTCTTGCTGTGAACATGTGCCAAAAGGTTTTCTCTTTGCCTATGGCTGAAATGGCCAAGTGCTTCTAGCCACAGTTTCACAAGGTAAGAACAATGTTGACTCTTGCCAAAATTTTCCAGGAGAGGCAAATATGTATGAGATACTCTTTCTTGGCTACAAAAAATGCAGAATGAATGAGCTGGCAACTCATGTATGGACAAACAGAAAAATTTGTTGTTGTGCTTCATGTGGCACTGCTATAATGTCTAGAAAGCCAAGCTGGACAGTTTGAATATCACAAATATCAAGCAGTATCTTGTAATAGGACCTGAAGTGTCCTAAACACCATGGCTTTCTCTTACGTGTTGACTTCATGAGTGTTGGTTGTTGTTACGGAGATCTGACACCATACTTAAATGATTGAAGTTGAGCAATTCCCAGTGACATTGATTTCGATTGAATTTGTTAGCTAGTGCCCAGCAGTAGTCAGAAAAACCACCAAACTGAGTTAGAAGTTATGAGGAAAGAAATAGAAAAAATATGACTGTGTCTGACTAGAGCTCTGTTAAACTCTACATCTTCGGTGCTGTGAGTGATTCTAATGCTCCCATTTCAGAGCATTGAAGAGTGTTAAAGGTGATGATTTATGGAACAGCTTCCACATGATGAAAGAAATATGATCTTCAACCTGCAGAAGAATCAACTGAAGAAGAGTATGATAGAGATCTACAGGACTGGGAAGGCAATGAAAAAGTGGAAAATGACAGTGCACTCCTCACAGGTAAGAACTGGGAATCAAGTGAAATTAACAGGAGGACATTTCAGAAGAAATGAAACAATGTTTTTCCACGCTGAGATACTAAGTAAGTTGAGGACCTGAGGAACTCCGTTTCAGAGGCTGTTAAGGATGCTGAAAGTTGACATAGATTCAAAAGCAAACCAGAGAAGTTCATAGAAGTAGAATCCATTCAAAGCTGTTAAAAACATGCCATCTCTGGATCAGAAAATCTTTGAGCCATAAATGAGTGGAAGCTGGGGAACTATAAATAAGGAAAGTAGCATTTATATATTTACTCCCCAAGGAATCTGACCCAGCACAACCGGTCTTATTTTTTTGAGTTCATTGTAGGTACCACAGTATTTAAAATTAAACATGCTCAAGTTCTGTGCTGGTTCAGTGCCTTTGTTCATAGCATATCTCTTTAGCCTTTGATTTCACTTTGATTTCAGGTTCAGGGTCGTAGGAAATATATCACTCTTTAGGAAAGGCAACAAAAGAAAACATAACTTTTCTTTTTTTTTTGGTGGGCAGTACTCTGCCTTCAGAGTAAATACAAGTTCACCAGCGTGATGTTAATGGACAGCATTGCTGGAACTGTCAGCATTCAGTTGGATAAGACCTGACACTGGGATTTTGACCATTTGTAGTCATTAAAGTTATTACATACCTTTTATAGAATAAAATAGTGGAGATACTAGGCCCTAGTGTCCTGGTCTAATTCCAGTTTATGTGTCTCCTGCAGTTTGACTTGGATCATTTCCTTTTCACCTTATTTTTTCCAGTGTTATGTAAAACAGGGTGTGCTGCTATTTAATGACTACAGTTTATCAAAGAACAGTACTATAAAAGGCTCCATGTGGTAAAAATTTCAGCATAGTTTATTTCTTGTCTAACAACAAATACTGT
>NC_092598.1:20922500-20960000 GCF_047663525.1 Anas platyrhynchos | reverse complement strand
TTTACTTTAGGAAGAAAAAAATAGCTTGCTCAACAGGATAATGCACTGCATGAGGAGGATGGACTCCTCCTCAGAGTTGTGGCACATTGCCAAATATGAAGGCAGCACATCTTCATTGTTGTTGGTTTTCATTTCTACTGCTTAAACAACTCATGCAGGTTTTGACAGATTTTTTTTTAAATATGTTTGCATAAACCACTTTATTGCAGTAGTATGTATTGAACAGAAAATATACGTTAGGTTATGAAAAGATTTTTTTAAGACCATACATGTTTTTTTTCTTGGAAAACAGAAATAACGTTTCTAAAGAGAACTTTAAAAGTTTCTTTATTATAAAATATGAATCAAAACACAATGAAAAGAGTCATTATCTCGTAAAGACTATTTAGGAAGTCAGCTGAGTGCTTTCAGTGGTGTGCAGTTTTGAATATGCTCAGAGAGATCATAACTAGAAGATGAAATTATCCTTACTGAAGGATAATAGAGATATGTACAAAAATAACCTTTAATTAGATTTAAATATGACATGTATTCACTTTGCTGACTTTGGCTTTTATTGATTCTTTATAATGGGTTAAAAGTATAGGGTAAGATCTCAAATCACCTTAGGTAAGGCTTTATGACTGCCTCAGGTCTCATTGTTAATATTTTTACAGCTATTTACCTATGCCAGTAATGAAAAAGCTAATAGGTCAGCAAATCTGACTCTCTACTGATCTCTCAGGATAATTTTCATTCAGTCTTCATCCGAAGCTGACTTTTGCGTGTGGCCTAAGTGATCAGAGTGTCTCTGCACATAGAATAGCTGTCAGATATGCAATGAGGTAATCAGAAAATTAAAGTTGTGTGTGAAACAAAAACCACACTTTTTTTTGTATTAATACAAATACTGTGTGCACTACAGCACCCCTCATAGAACAATTGTGTAAAGGTAAAGAGATGTGGTACTGTAATGGCCATGGTTACAGGACAGATTTTCAGCATAGTCCAACATCCACAGCTGGAACTAGGTTCTAAAACAGCAGAATTTCTACCTATGCACAGATACTATTTGTCAAAACACATCCAGATTCACAGAGGACGTCTGCATTTTGGGTGCTACACTTGCGTAGAAATACAGCCATAAATGTCATAGTAAGAGCAGATGGACATCAAACACTTTAGTAAATTCTGGTTCTGGTGAGCAGAAGAGTTGGATATTTTTTAACTTAATTATATGTAGTAAGTATCTGAATATTTGACCAGAGAGCTTTTGAAAATCCTGCTTTAAAATATTTCCAGTTCAGGAGTGATCAGCCAATACAAATTTGAATTTTAATTTTAATTAAGATTTATTTGCTATGTGCAGCATTAGCTTGCAACACTTCTTCTTCTTCTTCTTCTTCTTCTTCTTCTTTTTTTTTTAATATTATCTTTATAAATTGACTTATTTGGAAACTTAACATAAGCGTTCAAGCCCACAGAAAATATGGTGATGTGTTTCTGTTTAAAATATGTTTAAAAAATTAATTCTCTGTAAAATGTTTTAGCAGTACTACTCTAGGAATAGTTTTGGATGTTTTAGATAGAACCCCTTTGATCCCTGACCCTGAAATCTAGCTATAGAAATGCTTATAAGGATACTACTTCATTGCTACTCAGGATTTTAGCCATCCAGTTCCCACATGACCCAATTAATCACTTTGAAAACATCTGGGTTGAATAGTGACAGGAAAAACAACTCAGTGCTTGTGTATGAGGTAGCCCTGGTTCCGCATATCAGCTGCCACAGAGTTCCTGTTGACCTCAGCAAGCAATTTGGTTGTGGCAAGGACATGGAATGTGAACATTTTACCTGTAAATGAATATTGGGGTAGTTTTGCTCATCATAAAACCTCAAAATTTAGTTTTTAAGAAGCGCTTGTGAAGTCAGTCCTTAGTTTATTGAGATGAGTGGGTTTCTTTCAATGCAGAGCTCTTCTATATGCTTTGTGTAGATTGCATGTCTAACTAAATTCACACAAGGGCTGTGCTTTATGCTGTTATTACACGTAAAGGTGTTAAAATTTATTTAGCCTGCTTTAGGAACAGTTACTCTGGAGAGGTGGTGTGACCAGGAGTCACCTGCTTCTGCAGAAATGGAATATGAATCCAGTCTTCTCTCTAGCAGTTCCAGATGGATTAAAAAATAATCCCCACATTTCGTGTATCTCAGGTGCCGAATGAGACTTCCAGGAAATCAGCTGAAGATTTCCAGTGGAAATAAAACTAAGCTAAGAAAGAAACGAATAAATGAAATAAAAATAAACAAGCAGCAAACAAAACAAACAAACAAACAAACAAAAAAAACAACACATTGGATCAGAAGTAACAGCCGAGTGGTGTGAAAACTTTAGAGAGCCTCTTCCAGTAAGTGAATCTGAACACAAAACCTTTGCTGTTGTGACAGCTTTTAAGTGAATCTTGTGGGGAACTGGCATGTGATGCTTACTGCTCAGTGAGGTGGTCTGTTGTGCCTAATGTTGATCAAACACTTTGCAGTAGAGAAAATGAAAAGCAGAATTGAAGAGAATGTGAGAGTATCACAGCAGCAAAACAGATTTAAATTACCATACAGGCACCAGTAAAGCTTTCTTTTGAAAGCATGTACACCTCTGGGTGGGTGCATGAAAGGTGCAGAAAACTCAGTAGAAATTTTCTGGGGGAGAACATGAGTGTAAAGCTTCTAGGAGACAATGGGAGGTGAGGATATATCTCTCCAAAAGGAGGAATAACCACCAATTAGACAGTAACCCAAGAGTGACCCTAGTTAAGTGACAGGTAGAAGTAAGCACTGACAGGAATGTGTCTCTCTGGTAACGAGGAGAAATGCTGAGACATACTAGCTTGAGCCTTAGGAGTTTCAGCTTAGGGTTTGATCCAAAGCTCATTCTCATGGGTGAGAAGTTTATTTATCAATGTTAAAGTTCTGTGAGAAAAACAGACCTCTTCCTTACTTCTCCCTATCAGGAGACACCCATAGTTCCCTTCTAGATCTTTTTCCTGATTTTTTTAGTTTTTCTGTCTAAAGCCCCTCATGGCTGACTTGGATGTCTCTCTGCTTTAAGCTGTGAGTCAATGAGCAAGGTGCATGTGAAGCCATAAGACTAGAAGCATGAGGGTGAAAATGCAAGGAAAGAAGCCTGTTTTATCTGTAAATCCATAATTGTTTTGTGAGAGTATAAGCTCCCAAACGTCAAAGGAACTTCATTATAACTAAAATACCTCCTTTTTAAGTAAAAATGATTATAGGTGAGCATTGAACACCAAACATTTTGAGACACAATATCATTCAAATCAGCAACACTGGGAGAAGTGTCTGAAAGATTATTTGAGTTTCAAGGATGTAAATGTACTTCATTGCTCTGATTTAGTCACCCTTGGTCATTCAGGATGTAAGTGGGAACTGATCTCATTTAGGAAATCATTGAGAGGAGATGAGTCTGAGGACTTGATTCTATCTTATTTCGACAAACCACAGTTAATAAAGGAAGGCAATTATTATGTTTTCTGGGATGTACCCTCATCCGAGGCATTGTTAATAAACATTAAAGGGCTAGTTCCTCAAAGATGCTTAAGCACCTATCTCCCATTGATTTCAGTAAAATGAGGCATCTACGTGCCTTTAAAAATCTGACCTTAAGTGTCATCATGAAAAAGTGAAGTGAAAAATAAGCAGGTTCTAAAAGAATAACAAGGGACTGCAGGCATATGATTCCAGTGTGTGCTTGGTTATTACATTTTATATGTATGTGACTTCTGCACATTAAAAAACAAATAAAGCTACAAACAAATTATCCCCACCTTTGCTGCATAAAGCATCAAATTGCTATCCTTTCTCTCTAGTCCATCTCACAGACATCTTTTGCCAAACATGCTGAATGGGTTGAGATAAAAAATAAGAGAACAATAAAGCCAACTATATCCTCTCTGCTCCCTTCAGCCTCTGCTCCCTTCAGCCTCTCTGATACAGTCTCCCTCCCAGTGCCAGGCTAGCCTCTCCTTTTCCCTTCCCCAATGTGCTTGGTGAGCTGGAGGGGTTTGTTCACCTGACTCTGCTTGACAAGCAAACAGCTGGTCACAGCCCTAATTACAGTTACTCAAACATATTCCCTCAGTTAGAGGAAAATGCTTTGCTCTCAAGATTAGCCTTATCGAGAAGGTACAGTATGTATGACATAGTCCCAATGTGATAGATAGATAGATAGATAGATAGACAGTTAGCATACAGATGTTAATATATTTTTCTTTTCTTTTTGAGAAAAATCCTAGACTAGAAAATATATTGTTGGTTTGTCGCTATCTTGTCAGCTTTGTTGCATTTTAATACAAAACAGAAAGTGAGAGGAAAGGAGCTTGCCTTGCAGTTTGTTTCTTTCATGGTTAAGCCAACCACCCTACTTACATATTTCTCAATAAATACTGCTCAGCTACTCTCTGGGATAAAATAAATGAAAACAAACCCTCCACAGATAACAATAATTCCCAAAAAAAGACATTTTCAAATGTAAAAGCTAAATTAAAATTTAAAATCATTTTCCTAGATTTCTGACCTAGATTCCCTGTCTTACTCTCAGTGCATTTGTCTTTTTAAAGGAACCAATATGTTTGTATAACTGATGTGAAACAAGCTTGACTCCAAAAAGATTTAACTTAATATCTGGCTAAGCATTCAGAGGGTAGTCCATCTGTAGAATGTACATTAAGGACTCTGGCTGGAGCGCAGCTAGTCATGTATGATATCAGGCACACAAATGTGACGTGATGCCCATATACTCTTGAGGATAATTCAAAGTGCCATGAAGCACTATGGGTAGAGAAGCTATAAACACAGTTGTCACAAATGAGAAGGAGTACAGGGTTACATTCAGACTAAAGAATGAAGAAACATTAGAACCAGACATTACATCTTAATGAAATTGTTAATTAGGATATTATGGAATGCATAGCTAAAAGATAATATCTGTCCAGTAACCTCACAGCATGTTTTCAATTAACTGTTTCTTCACCAAAATCTGAGGCAGACTCAAAAGAGGTGAAGAAAGCCCCTTGTAAATATACAAAGATAATCAAAATGACATTATGTTGTTTTTTCCCCCAGTGGATATTTTAAAATATTTATTTTTCTTTCTAAACAGACCAGCACAGAACATGTGATTATATACTGTTTAT
The DNA here is from genome assembly GCF_047663525.1 of Anas platyrhynchos. Taxonomy (NCBI): domain Eukaryota; kingdom Metazoa; phylum Chordata; class Aves; order Anseriformes; family Anatidae; genus Anas; species Anas platyrhynchos. The sequence goes on along the minus strand of NC_092598.1, from coordinate 20,954,810 downwards.
AGGAATAAGTACACATTTAATCTACATAATCATCAGTCTTTCTTTATGTAAAAATGATTAGTAAATAGAATTTTTAAGCAACTGTTTAGATTAGTCATTGGCATCGTAGATGGACTTATTTCTAAAACCCTTGATTTTATCACTCTGCCTAATGATTTGTCCCATGATTTATTGGCTAATATGACGAATCGTTAGATTTATTGTTTATCCTATAAATAGTGCAACAAATCATTAAACAGTGATAAAACCCAGCGGTTTCACAAGAAAGTCTACCTATGTTGTCTTCATGTACAATGTGCTTGTGTTTTTCATTAATTTGATCATTCTATCTATTTTCAGTTTTATGCTATCAGGTGAATAGACATCTCTTTAAATTAAATAGATTTGTAAAATAAAGGTGTAGTTGTAATCATATACTTCAGCTATATTTACTTGATACAGAAAAATGAAACCTAATGTCTGATGGATGGTAAATCTGGGAATTTATTCATGATAATAAATGTAATATTCTTTGTTAGAAATTGTAAGTATAATGTCAGGTTTTCATATTTTAGCATATCAGTTATGTTTTTCTTGCTGTGGTTTCATGCTGTAAACGACAAAAATGTTGCTTCTATCCTTCTTAGAGGTCTGAACACATCTCATTTAGTAGGTTGGCTGAAAGGCTACTGTATGGGAGATCAGTGAAGTGAATATATGAAATTTGGCATTCAGATAATGGGAGTGGTCTTTTTTTTTTTTTCCTTGAGACATAATGGCTTCTTTTGTTGCAGCTATAGCAAAGTCTGCCTCTGTACATTAGGGCTGAAAGCACAGAAAATAGAAGTAATATTCTTGAAAATTCCCTGAGGTCATCAATGGATTAGGATAGACGCAGTTATGATGATATTATATTCTGCAGTAGTAGATTTGCAGTAGTGTAAATTGAATTATTTGGACTGTAATAGTCAACCTTTATTGTTAACTGGGCCATTTACCTTCTTTTGATCTCAAGGTAGTGCCACACCCTGTTGTCCTTCACCTGGTGCTGAAAAGCTTATTGTGCATTCATTAGATCCATCATTTTCATGCACAGTACCCTCAGCAATATATGGTAATGTAGGGCATGCTCAGGACAGTTGCTCAGCACTTTCAAAATTCAGTATATTCTGGAAACACCAAACTTATTTTGTTTGTCCTGATACAAAGTACTGAGCTGGTGAAATATAATTATGCTATACCCACACAAGCAGCAAGATTTGCATAGAATCATAGAATCATAGAATATCCTGAGTTGGAAGGGACCCTTAAGGATCATCAAGTCCATCAAGTCAAACTCTTGACACCGCACAGGTCTACCCAAAAGTTCAGACCATGTGACTAAGCGCACAGTCCAATCTCTTCTTAAATTCAGACAGGCTCGGTGCAGTGACCACTTCCCTGGGGAGCCTGTTCCAGTGTGCAACCACCCTCTCTGTGAAGAACCCCCTCCTGATGTCAAGCCTAAATTTCCCCTGCCTCAGCTTAACCCCGTTCCCGCGGGTCCTGTCACTGGTGTTAATGGAGAAAAGGTCTCCTGCCTCTCGACACCCCCTTACGAGGAAGTTGTAGACTGCGATGAGGTCTCCCCTCAGACTCCTCCTCTCCAGGCTGAACAGGCCCAGTGCCCTCAGCCGTTCCTCGTACGTCTTCCCCTCCAGGCCTGGTGACATCTTCGTAGCCCTCCTCTGGACCCTCTCCAACAGTTTCATGTCCTTTTTATACTGTGGTGCCCAGAACTGCACACAGTACTCGAGGTGAGGCCGCACCAGCGCAGAGTAGAGCGGGACAATCACCTCCCTCGACCTACTAGCGATGCCGTGCTTGATGCACCCCAGGACACGGTTGGCCCTCCTGGCTGCCAGGGCACACTGCTGGCTCATATTCAACTTGCTGTCTACCACGACCCCCAGATCCCTCTCTTCTAGGCTGCTCTCTAGCGTCTCATCGCCCAGTCTGTACGTGCAGCCAGGGTTTCCCCATCCCAGGTGCAGGACCCTGCACTTGCTCTTATTGAACTTCATGCGGTTGGCGATCGCCCAGCTCTCCAACCTATCCAGATCCCTCTGCAAGGCCTTTCCACCTTCATTCAAGTCCACAACTCCTCCAAGTTTGGTGTCATCGGCAAACTTGCTCAAAATACCTTCTATTCCTACATCCAGATCGTTTATAAAAATATTGAAAAGTACCAGCCCTAAAATGGAGCCTTGAGGGACCCCACTGGTGACCGCCCGCCAGCCTGACACAGCCCCATTTACCATAACCCTTTGGGCCCTGCCCGTTAGCCAATTGCTCACCCATCGTATGATGTTTTTATTTAGCTGTATGGTGGACATTTTGTCCAGTAGGATCCTATGGGAAACCATGTCAAAAGCCTTGCTGAAGTCCAAAAAAATCACATCAGCTGGTTTCCCTTGATCCACCATACGGGTGATCTTAACATAAAAGGAAATCAGGTTAGTTAGGCAGGACCTACCCTTCACAAACCCATGCTGGCTGGGACCAATGACTGCTTTGTCCCCCAGGTGCGCCTCAATAAGTTCGAGGACCATCTTCTCCATGATTTTACCAGGCACTGACGTGAGACTGACAGGCCTGTAATTGCTAGGGTCTTCTTTCTGACCCTTCTTGAAAATCGGCACAACATTTGCCAGCTTCCAGTCTACCGGGACCTCTCCAAATTCCCAGGATCGTTGAAAAATAATTGAGAGAGGTTCCGCGATGACGTCCGCCAGCTCTTTCAGCACCCGGGGATGAATCCCATCCGGACCCATGGACTTGTAGGGATCCAGGTGGAGTAGCAAATCCCGCACACATTCAGGGTCGGTTGGGAGTTTGTCATCCCCACCGTCCCGGTCCTCCAGCTCAGGGCAACCTGGGTCCCGAAGCCCATCATCGGCATTGAAGACAGAGGCAAAGAAGGCGTTAAGCGTCTCTGCTTTGCCTATGTCATTGTCTGTGAGGAGACCTTCCCTATCAAGGAGCGGCCCTATGTATTCTTTAGCTCTCCTTTTTCCATTCACATATCTAAAAAAAACCTTTTTATTTTCTCTCACAGACACAGCCAGCTTCAACTCTAGGTGTGCTTTAGCCACACGAATTTTCTTCCTACAAACACGAACAGCATCCCTGTATTCTTTCCATGACACCTGGCCCTCCTTCCAGTAGCGAAACACTCTCTGTTTCCGCCTAATCTCCATCAGAATGTTCCTGGTCAGCCACGCCGGCCTCCTGCCCCGCCTGCCTGACTTGCGATATTTGCATGACACATGCCACTTGAGTACTACCAGTGCAGAGACCATTAGTTCCACACAAGCACACGGCTGTGACGCAGGAGGTGACAGAGAAAAACATCATATGAGAGAGCAGTGCCACCACCAGTTGTTCTGGTACTCCTGTTGTCCCAAACAAAAACAGTCAAAAAGACTGGGATATTGGTCAAATTCAATTTCCTACGTGGAGAGCTGCAGGGTGCCTGGGACTGTATCTGGCTGCCTTTGTTACACTTTTGCTCTTTTTTGGTACATCACAAGGATGTTAGCCAATCAAAATACTAGCCTTTTAATGAGTCCAGTTATTCGTTTCTTACTGTTACCTTCACTGTCTTTACCCAACTCAATTGTTTTGCTCAATAGGAAATTTTAAGGAGTTTAGTTATTGGTGTCTTTTACCTTTGTCGTAGACCCTGTGCAGCCTGGGCTCTCAGACTTGCCTTTCTATGCTGGCTGTTTGGCTGTTCACTCAGTCTTCAAGACCCTGAATCTCCGCTGATCCAGAAAGCTTTATATCAAGCAGAAGTCCATCTCCTTGTCATTGTGATTATAGAGATGTGTAAAGATGTGTAGAGATGTGTAGAGATGTATCCACATATGGCATGGCCTAACAAGGTAAACGTGCCTTGTCTGTTAACTAAAAGAGCATGCCCCTTCAGTGTTGTGCTACTAATTCTTTCCTTCTTATTTTCAGAAGAAAACCACCACAGTACATAAGGCATACTGTGCAGAATAAGTCATCCTTTCTGTGTTTTGGATGCTTGTTTCATTTTAGAAAAGCACTGAGCACAGCTCAACAGCTGTCTTGGGCAACGGTAGGATGTGAAAAATGTGAGAACATACTGCATGAGTCCGTTCTGTTTTACTCCAGCCTAGGCATGTCTGGCCACTTGTAACTAACTGATAATTCACTTCATGAAAAGGGGAAGAAGGGAGACTTTTGAGGCTGGAAAAAGCAGAGCATAAGGTAAAACTGACAACATTTGTGGATCAGAATCTGGAAAAAAATGAAGTTAATTGAAAGGTAGGCAGTAAATGAGATGGCTATTTAGGACAGTGATTCTAGTGTGTCTGATTATTAAATCCAGGAAGATAGTCCTAATGACAGAAGTCAGCAAAGGAAATGTGTAGATAGTCCTAATGACAGAAGTCAGCAAAGGAAATGTGTTTTTGTGTGCATGTATTACTCTGTGTGTATGAGCACTGCAAACTTGTCCTTTGGTGCACCACTCTTGTACCAACACACTTTGCATTGGTAGAGAAAAGCAAAGCTGTCTTTTAAGTCTCCATTGTAATCCCATGCAGTGTTTCCACTAATTTCCCTCCAGACAAGCCTTTATAGTCCTCAATGTATTTCCGGAGAAATATTTATGTTTTCCTTAGAGGGAGAAATATTTATGTTTCCTCTTGGGAAGTTTCCCAGGAGTTGCTCTAGACTGGCAGATAGAACTTTCATGGAAGAGGAGAAAAACAGAATGAAAATGCTGAATTAAAGGTAAGGGGCTTTAAAAGAATAAAAAAGACAGAAAGAGGGAAGTTTTATTATACTGGGTTTATTATACTGGACCAAACAGCTAGAAAGACCCTGCTTTACAGATCCTGACATGGGCTTATCCCAAACTTGGTTACAGGTTATTGCACGAAAGGTTTAAAATCTAGGGAAGTAATATTCCTAAAATGAGTGTGTCAATCTGTGACATTTTTAATCTCACTGTGTAAATAAATGTCTTCAGAAAAATAAGATTGTATTCCTTTGAGTCATTTGCCATAAACCTTTTAAATTTGATTTTGATTTATAGCTATATCCCTTGCATTAGAACTTTTCCAAAGTTTTAAGGTAAGTAATTACTCACTCCCTCTAGGTGACTCAAAATTTTTGTACTTGCAAGGATCTGTTACTCTTGTATAAAAATATTTGGAAGTTACATTTTATATTATAATTTCTTTCTGTCTTTATTTTTCATAGCATTTGTTCATCTTTCATGTTGTACTTTCTAACTCTGCAGTATCACTGACTGATGCAAGAAGTGCAGTAAATTTTGCTTCTGAATTATAGGAATGGGTTTGTCAATCAATATCATTTGCTGGAGTACCTTAGTAACTGTCTAATTTTTTACCTTTTCCTTCCTTTCATTTCTTTCTCTTTTACTTAATAATTTAGAACTGAAAGTCCTCTAAAAGCTACCTGTCAATATGAAGCTTGGTGTTCATCAATTGAAGGATGAGTGTCTGTTTGCATCCCGTAATGAACACAGCCCAAGTTTGGCAACAGTGATTGTCAGTAGACTGCAATTATTAAGTTTTGCTCTTACCCCATTCAATAGGCAGTGAAAATGGCAAAAAATAGAGCAAGCTACATCTTCAACAGGTACCAGATAGATCAAATTCATTTTGTGGGAGAGGACTAGATTGTATAAACACATTTACATATGCCAGATACAAATGCAGGACATTATTCGCCCCTTATTAACAGTACATTCTGCTAGTGTCAAGAAGAGGCTTACAGAAAGATATAAAGTATCATCATCAAATAGTAACTAATGGTTTAGTAAACATCATTATTATTTCATATACAGCATAACCTGATAGAAAAAAATGTAAACTTTAAAGCTACAGTTCTGTGTTCTGTATTTCGCCTTGTTTGTTCTCCTTTCAACTTCCCTATCAGCTTTTAACATCAATCAAAAAATCCATCCTTTTCCAGATGAATAATGATCTCCTGCTGACTGTCATGTCTGTCTGAAGAACAAGAAATGTGATGAAGCTGACTGACCCTGTGGCACCTCTTTTCTCTAGAGCACATATCATGGATATTCAGGGTAAATACCTAGAGCAGAAAAATTAAAATGGTATCACAATTAACCTACTTTTTCCCTGTGTGTAACCCTACCAGTTCTGTCCTAAGACAGGAGTTTGAGATTTTGGATATCTGCCTACTATGTAATAAGACCCCTGGCCACCTCTAGCTTCATGTGCATGCATGTACAGCAGCTCTGTGTGTTAGGCTTTTTTTTTTTTTTTTTTTTTTTTTTTTGTACAGCCAAAATTATGGGCTTGCCATCACAGTGAAGATAATAAGAACTGACTGTCCTAAATTAGACTTGTATTCTTACTGCTTTTTTGGGAATGTCATTCCCATCCCTCAGAAACAGCCCACATTCTGTTCCTGGTTACTCGACATCAGCATTGGGGTAGATGTGTCCCAAGTGCAATGGCCTCCCAAACATCTACAGCAATGCATTGATGAATGCTGTTGTTAATGTCAGCTGTCTGGAACCTCTCTCTCCCCAATAGTTCCTGTGCTATGATCCCACAGTAGGTGGCTGGATGCATCCCTTCTTCTTGTTGCAGATGGAAGATCTTGCTCGTATGCAAACCCTGCTCCCTGTGCAGCTTGGTTGAGGGCATTCTTTGAAGATAAAACAAGCCTGTTTTCCTCCATCAAACTAAAAAATACCATTGCAACATGGCAGCCCTGAGGTTCCTTCAGCACCATTATCCAGTAGCTTGTTAGAAGTCCTCATTTGTATTACAGTAGCCTTCTGTTGGCCACTGGTGTATCAGCTGTAGTTATACTTCTCCATCTTCTAAAAGCTTTCCAAACTCAGCTTCCTCCCTGCCCCAGGATGTAGTAGAGTTTTTTGTTGTCTTTAGATATAAGCCCAAAAGACTGCTCTCTGAAGCTTTGTTTAGACCATAAACCAACATTTCAACTCTGTCTGGTCACTAGAGGACCAGCAGTCAGGATGCAGCCTGCCTGGTCCAATCACTCCTCCACATGATATCCAGAGTAGTAGGTTTATTCTGTTAACTTGTGGTTTGAGCTTTCTTTCTCTTTCTCTCTCTTTTTTTTTTTTTTTTTTTTTCTCTCTCTTTTTTTTTTTTTTTTTCCTCCATAAAAGTAGAAACAGCTATTTAATAAATATCCAAGTGAGTTCTAGCTTTAAGGATGATGTTCATTTAACATGGCTTATGCTATATTATTCTTGCTTAACTTTGAGCTTTTGATTTAGCAGTGCTATTCCACAGGGGATATTGTTGGTTTCCAAATCTTTTGTCAGAGTAATTGGGCATAACATCTTTGCAGGTTTCTGTTTCAAAAGATGCATTATCTTTTCTTGTACATTTGTTCTATCAGAGCTATTCAAAAATTTTAGCTTTACAGATTCTGTGAAAGAATTTGAGGTTTAGGGCTGATAATTTATGTTTCTGCTGAATTTGCAACTCTGCGTGTGATGATTAATACACTCCTCTCCATAAATAAGTAAGAAAAGATGATATCTGTAAATTGGTAACAAAACAGAAGAATTTCATTAAATTCAGTATTCTGCAAGAGACTTCCATCTTGCTAATTCTTTATAAATTAAACCTCATCTATGTCTGCCTGGCTGAAGAATGAATGTCACATATAAGGTATCTCCTTCAAATATTTTCTCGAAAGTAATCTATATGATTTACAACATATTGCAATTAACATTGACCTTTTGTCTGCTTCAAAAGAATGTGAGAAACAGTTCTTCTGACATCAAAGAGATTTTCTAAATTTCCAAAAATATTTCTGATGAAAGTTGGTCTGACTAGGAAAAAATATATATGTCGTGTATATATATTATATATTGTAATATAATATATATATATATATATTTGCTATAAATATATTTTCCAATATTTGTTATTCATTCTGAATAATTATCCAGTGAATTACATTCTATTGCCCCTGATTGCTCCCTATATGACTCTATGAAGCTTACAAGTTACCACATTAAATCTCTTATCTTTTTTTTTTTTTTCCTATTAGTGCTTTTACCAACAGTTACCTATGAAAATGTTTGCGGAAAGCAGAGGACTGTGAGTAGGATCAAATTTTTTAACATAGTAGAACATGGAGTCCTGTTTCTCTTTATTTGTTCACTCCTTTCACTTCACTACTTTGGTCCCTCTCTAAGGGTTGGGAAGGCTCATCCTGCTGCAATGAGCCAAGCTGAAATGGTGTCACTCGGGGCACTTGCTGGAGCAGGCTGTCCTTGTGGCAGCCCTGACTTTGATGGCAGAGTATTAACTGTTAGGGAGTGGAGGAGGGATCAGAACACGAGGTAGGCCAGCTGCCAGCTACACTAAAATTACTCCTGTAACCACTCCAATATGTGTACCAGAATTTAGGGACTCCGATATATTCAGACGGAACAGTTTTACACAAAGGGTAGTTGAAATACAGTCTGGAACAAACTGCCGAAGTCAGCAGTAGAAGCAAATAGTGTAAATCAGTTCAAGGAGGAGTTTTTGAAGAAGGCAAGGGGAAGGGCATAGAGCTACTAGCAAGAAGTTCAAGTTTCATGTGATGGAACACAGATTGATTTGTATTTCCTGAGGTTATGAGGGCAGGTCTTCATGGACTGTATCATCCTCTTTGGGCTGCTTAATGTTTGCATGTGCTTTCATGCTGTGTTTCATTCTCTTTCAGTTCAGAAATGCATTTTTTTTTTCTTCTTGGTCCTACAGTCTCAATAAATAACATGTTGCTGAGTATAATGCATACTGCAGAAACTCTGTTTCCCAGCATCTGGGTGAACTTCCCTGAAGTCGGTGTAGTTGTTTAGTTACAGTGATATCAGGCAGCATCCTTTTCAGCTTATAGGCATATAAATTTGTATGCATTGTGTTACATTATTTCTTAGGAAATACCTCCAGACCATGATATAATATTTATGTCTATGCTGCTCTGTTGAAGAAATCTTAACTGTACAGTCAAGTCTGGAAGTGCTTTACGTGTTTCAGGGTGCCACAAATCCCAGCATAGTCATGCTGCTGTGATGAAAGCTATACATCACAGGAGGGGGCAGAGCAGAAACCTGAGGTGGGGAACATAAATCCACAGGATGACATTTCCATGTATTTTTTTCTTGTGGCCAAGGACATGTGATAGTGACAGAGTCCTGAGCTAACTCCCCTGACTTTACAGGACTCCTTCTTTTAAAAGACTTGGGAGAGCAGTGATGAGCCTGATTCTGCAAGGTGCTATGCTCCATAAACTTCATGGCATGTCAGCATAAGCCAAATTTTTTCCATGTCTTGCTGGATGGATCAGGCTTTGCCATTATTAATGCCTGATGCCATTATTATTATTTTTTTTTCCTGAAAACTAGATAAACATCTAGTTTTGTTTTGTAATGACATAGACCATCATGACTACTTATATATAAGGAAAGTAGTTTGTATTTTATTACATTTTTTAGTTTCTGAGTCATAGATTGCACTAAATAACTAGTATATGTGATGTTTTCAATAGAAATTTTACAAATGCACAAGTTCCCCTTTCTTTTTTTTGCCTTTTTCTGCATCTTTGATAGGCAAAACACAGATTTTTTTTGTTGTTGTTTCATTTAATGCAAGAACCCAAAATCCAGTTTCTTATTCAGATTTCCTGTGCCTTGGGTTTCTTGCTTAAAGTAACTGTTATTTTCACTGATATTTCTGTATTTCCAATATGTTCTGCCTCAGCATAACATAAAAATACTCTCAACCTGAATTCAGTACTGTACTTATTGGTGTGGTAAAAGAGCATAAAATACTTCTTTATGCTTCCCTCTTTCTTCCTACACTTATAGCCCCATTGGAAATTAGAAGTGCAGTTCCATAGCAAAGAAACACAATAAGAAAATTAACTGAATTTTGTAAATGACCAGGAAAGCTTGGTTCTTGCTTCACAGAAATTCATAACCTGTGCCAGCACAATCTCTGTTCCCTACTTTGCAGCCATAGATGTGCAGGTATTGTGTTTAAAGCCCAACAGAGCAGTAGCAACAAGACAGAACTGGCCTTACAGAAACATAGCAGCCAGATGATTGGATCCTATTTCCCACAGGTTTCTAAGTCTGCAACGGAAAATGTCTTGTAACTCTATTAGGAAAGACCTAAGGTGATCAATAGAACCAACAAGGCCACACAAGTATGTCTCAGAGCACAATGAAAATTGCACATCCCATGGTGCTCAAGGGACTTAATATTTTTCAGTGATTTTCTCACCCCATCCCTTGCCCTTGTTTAGAGAGTAGTTGTCTGGTGCAGCTTTGCTGTGAAATGTGGTAACTGGACCTTATTCATAATTATAGTTACCAACAAAAAAAAACAAAAAAAGTTCCGCACATTCTCTAAGGTTTCTAGTAATACAGATTTTTATTTTTTTTTTATAATAATAATAATTAAAGCTTTAAAGATATTGTTTTATACTTTGAAGCAGCATACTGCAATTTCAAAGACAGGATGTCTACACCGGTTAGAAAAGAAGGCAGCAGTCCCTTACCCATCCCTCTTGTTTGAGATGAGGGGGACAAGGTCAAACGCATGGTTTTGCTGGAGCTGACTGGTGTTGGATACACAGATTCAGTGTAGTGAGGGTAGGCCACAAGCTGATGAATTGATCTGGATGTTCTGAGATGGGTGGATCTGAACCGACATTGCTATTGAGATTGGGGTTTATCTACAAATACTTGACTGGGAACAGCATTTTTGTGTTTCAGTTATTGACAGTTAATATGGTCTCTCTGATAGTAGAGAGAGAACTGGATCCTGGTTGTGGGTAGAAGGAGAAGGGGAAATGATCTGCGCTATTTATAAATGCTTTTTATTTTATTTTGTTTTGTTTTATTTATATAAATTATTTTAGCTTGTATATAGCAATTTTATTTATAGAGATTGTTTCTCAGTTGTGCTGCGGCTGGACCCTAATAACAGAATAAGATGGAGATTTTAGTCCAAAATAGTGAAGTCCTATGGTGAGGTCTTAACAAGAAAGTGAAAAAGCCTCTGAGGTGTTCTGGGATGCTGAAGACACTCTTTTCCTAAATGGGAGCGATGACAGAGGAACGGTAAACTGCAGCACATTACTTTCTGCTGGATTCCCAAGTAAATTCATGAGGTTGTATCCCATTTAAAACATGTTTTTCAAATATTCTTTTCTTCTTTGCATGTCTGGGGCAATTAATAATGTGGGTGCAAAGTTCCTATTCATTTCAGGAAAACTTTAAAAATTGGAATGATTATCTGGAACTTCAGTTAGTTATGGTTATAGTTATAGTTAGTTAGTTAGTTAGTTACTTGTGATAGTCTTTCAAAACTGCTTTTCTTTTTGTTATTGTTGTTGTTTGTTTTGTTTTGTTTTGTTTTTGGTGTTTCTAGACCATCTGTGGATAGCCAGCAAAAAAAGACTTGATCCTGTAAATTTAATCTGTGGAGAAGTCCCAAAGAAATTAGCTTTGCTTTGATGGTCTTTTTCTCAAAAAACTTTCAAAAGTTTTATTTTAGTGACTGATTTTAGTGACAACTAAGTAATGGATTGTTCTATTTCAGAATTATTTTCAGTTTGTTGGTATGCACCCCCTACAATATATTGTTATTAATTTTTTTTCTCTTTTTTTTTTTCTTTTTTTTTTTTTTAATGCAAGAAAAACAAAATGCTTGCTCTGAGGTGTACAGGGAGTCTTAGACAGTACATTTAGTTCAGAGCACATGAAAAAAATGACTACTTGACTACATTAGCTTTGGGTACCCTCAGGCTCTTTGAGATTAGTTTTAGATTCATACGCTATGGTCACTCATTGACCAAGCTGTTTCAACACTTACACATATCCAGCAAAAGATCATTTCCCTCAGGCATGGTTTTCTTTCAATCATATTTAGTAAAACCATTAAACACACTTGGGGCTTGCACTAAGAAGGGAAACAACTTTACATGTGCACAATTCAAAACAATTTTCTTCTTCAGGAAAAAGAAAGGACTTCGTTAAGTGTTGAAATCTCAGTTTCTCAGGTCTTAAGCTTGGTATGCCCTTAAAGGGTTCTGTAGAATTGCTCTTAAGAAGTCACATGCCAATATTTTAAAAGTTGATGCAAAGACACTTTATTTGGAACTAAACATCAAAATTAAATATTCCTAATTTTCATATGTGAGAGTGATTGACAGTTGATACAGTAGTGGGAAATACATTGATTATTTTCATCTTTTTAATAGCCTATACCTTAGTTACCAAATTTTATTTCCCAACAAAACCTCAAACCTTAAGTTTTTCAGCCTAGATGTTATTTTAGAGTTCCTAAATTCCTGCCCCATATTTTAGAGTAAATGAGCATCCACAGTAGTGGATGAAGAGTGCTATGTAGAGAAAGATTGCAAAGTGGAGTGGCTGTGGATGTCTCTAACTATGGCATTTAGCTGTGCCAGGTTTCTGAACCCACACTTTGTTTCCTTCATATGCAAAGTCATATTGGCTCCAGTTCAGAGAAATTCAACACAGGAAGAGTGTGTTCACACACAAAGACTATTTGTAGGACTTGTTACTGGACCCTAAATTTGGAATTGGGAAGTGTTCCCAGATGGCCTGTAAAACAAGTATTTTTGGTTTTTCAGTGAGAAAGTGAAGACATTAAATTCAACAAGTTTTCGTTATTAAACATATCATGGTCCTTGTTAAGCAGATCTTGGCCCATGGTTTATAGAAAATACTCTCTACTTGAACAGCATACCTTTGAATAGAATAGAAATGCATTTGAGAAGGAGGTGTTGTTTTTGTGGTTGTATTAACCCCATACACAGGGTTGCTGTTGAGGGGGGAGGGAGGGATGGAGCCTTTCTTCTTGTACAGTTACCCATTTTAGGTGGGTGTCTCAGTAAGAATTTTCTCCCAAATTATCTAAGTAAATGGTGCTCTCCATTCTGATTTATCTTCATCCAAATACCATGTCTGACAGGTTTCACTTTAGAGTTCAGGTTCAACACTTCACTTTGACTACTCAAACTAGAAATCCCCAGTGACACTCCCTCTGCTTACTCTGGCTGGCTTTTACTTGAACTCTCTTGGATCGCTTTACACATGAAGGCATGCGTATGCATCCACCACCACCACCCCTTTCAGGAGATCACCTCAACTGCTTAAATCCTTTTTTTTAATTTTCATTTCTCTTCTGATATCATACTAGTGGAATTTCTTAAATTTATATTAAAAATGCTATGGTATCTTGTATCTATAAGCTCCTTTACAGTTAGATTTGGAATTTTTACAGATGTCTTTCTTCAGATAGTATCAGTGACATTTATGTAAAATTGTTTTTCTGTAACCGTACATCCTCCTTTATTAAACGTATTTACAGTCATGTGCATTGAGCTGTAAACATGAGATTAAGACCTTCTTCTTTGGGGTGGGACCAAAATGGATGGATATCTAAGCAGTGATTTCTTTCTTTCTTTTTTGTTCTTTTTTTCATGACTCTCTTGATGATCATCATAACTGCTAAAACTCAAAATGAATGGTAAATTGCAGACCTAATTTTTGCTCTATATTTAAAATACTCTTAACCTGCAATGCTCCACAAAGCTGACTGGAGTTTAAACTTGCTCTTTTTGGTCTTCCTGACAGTTTTGAATAGAGGAGTACTGCTCAAGGAGATCTTGAAACATCTGTAAGCCTATAAAATTCCAGTAATAATACTAGTTTCTAAATCGACTCTTTCTGATAATATTTACTCTCTTATCAAATAACCATTATTTAATTACCATTAAAAAAAAAAAGTTCTTTTTAAACTTCTGATACATTACATTCTGTAATGCCATTCTGCTCTAGAGACTGAAGCAAATTTTGGGAAGGGCTCTTTAATTTTTGGATGTTTCACTTTCTCAGTATCAGAGTTACCAAGTTGCTCCTTCGTCTAGGCTTGTTGAACAATTGCCTAAGATCACAGTCTATCTGCTAATATAACTAAGTACAGTGCATTTTTAAAGCTTCTAATTTTAGTCTTCTCTTATTCCTCTTTTCAATTTTGCATCTTGTCATCTTCAGCTATTAGAAATTCTAAATTTCAGTGTTGAAAATGCTAAACTATCTCTTCTAGTAGTATTTCATTAATGTTTGGTTATTTAATATTTCATTGCATTTAAAAGTCATGAGACATTACAGTATGAAAAGTGGTGTATAAATTTTATTGTGTTGTTTACTACCTGTTAGGTAGCAGCAGATTACTTCCTGTGTATTTTCCAGCAGTGAAAATTAGAGATATTTTTCTTACTGGTAAAATAATTAGTGGTTTAGGTGAAAATGAATATGATTTATGTGTGCTTGGTCATGCAGAGTATCAGGCTGTTTTTTTAACCGTATTGTCAGTTTCTGGTTGTTACAAAAACAGATTATTCAGAATTTCATCCTTTTCACAATAAAGTAGCACATTTAGATTTATTATCTGGAATCTCCATAGCACACATTGCAGGCTAGAGTAAGCATATTATCTCAGAAAGCCCTGACATCTGAAAGTATTAAATATTTTAGAGACTTTAAGAAATAAGCTCAAACTGAAAGTAAGAGCTTAAATCAGCAGTACTGTATATGTGTCTTGGATAGTGTCAGTGATGTGCTCCCTATATGTGCACCTGGAATAAGTAACTTAGAGCATTTTTACATCTGAATTTCTTCTAAGGTGACAATGTTTAGTTCTGCTTAGTAGTGTGGTCTCCTACCCACGCTACTGATTTTGCATCTCCTAAAGGCAAAATCCAAATGTTCTTTTTTTCTTTTCTCTTTCTCTTTCTCTTTCTCTCTCCCTCTTTTTTCTTTTTTTTTTTTTTTTTTTTTCTAAAAAAAAAGGATTTAAATGGCTGACAGAAGCTTCCTAAGGACTCTTGTGCTTCCAGTTTGTAAACTGGTGAAGTTTTTACTCTATCCAACTCTAAAAAGCTTTTTTTTTTGTGAAGACCACAACTGTTTTAATGTTTTTTTAATGTAGGTTCCTAGTATCTTCCAGCACCAACTGCAGTCAAGATAGAAAGGAGCTCCTGAAGAGGGTAACTTGGAGCACCTAAATATATATGGTTCCTGATTCTGAACCATCTAAAACAGGATTATTCTTCCAGTTATTCTAGTCTAGA
The DNA here is from genome assembly GCF_047663525.1 of Anas platyrhynchos. Classification (NCBI taxonomy): domain Eukaryota; kingdom Metazoa; phylum Chordata; class Aves; order Anseriformes; family Anatidae; genus Anas; species Anas platyrhynchos. The sequence goes on along the minus strand of NC_092598.1, from coordinate 20,939,612 downwards.
AACAAACTGACTAAGTGAGATGCCCAAACTTGGGCTCTACAAATGCTTTGTGTGTGTTTCATGACAGTTTTGTTCAAATCTCTTGTCTACTAAACCTCCCTAGGGAAAAAAAAAAAAAAAAAAAAAAGAGCTAAATTTTGTTTAACACTTAGCTTGAAAATGTTATATGGAAATCTGAGTCAAATAGAATTCAGGCAGAATTTTTGCTCAATGTGTTTGCGTGAAAAAGCAATCTGAATTCAGTCACATTTACTTCCCATCAGATTGGGCTTCTAGAAGTCAACACAAGGAACAATCTCGTGTTATGGGATCGATTTTAATGTTCCCTACAATTAAAGTAGTTCTGTGCTACATTTAAGCAAAAACTCAGCTTTGGCAGTGTGGTGAAACATTAGAGAATACTCCTCAAATTAGTTACAGAAATTGAATGCCAGGGCAAATTAGAAAGAGGCAGGAGGGGGTGAAATATTTTATTTTAAAAATACTCTACAGACAAACATGCAGTAAATTAGCAAGTGCGCTTTCACAGTTATTCATGGAAACATGTCTGAAAACAAAAAACAAAAAACATGGGGTTGGTTTGTTTATAATTTGGCAGAATTTTCCAGTGTTTTGTTAGTTTTCCATGGGCATCTGTGCATAGGGCTTTCTGGGAGGATCACCAGAAATCTTTGAGGGAGACTTCAGAAAGGATGCACCAGACATGGGGGAGTGCAAATGAAATGATAGTGTAAGGCAACAAACTTTAAAGCTGGGCATTTCTTTTGAAAACCTTTCCACCTCAAAGGCATAATTTTGAGCACTAGATACATGGAGTGGATCCAAGTAAAAGGATCCATGGATCTAACTGCATCTAGGTATGGATAATTCAAAAGCTGCAGTTAAAAGTGCAACCCTAACTTCCCAAGCATTTACAGCAGGTGGTATTAATTTATGTCATTTAGATTAATAGTTGTTGTTTAACAATAGCTGTTGATAAACTATCGTTATTATAACAATATGCAAAAAAATGCATCGAACGGGGGGATGGGAGGGATGTGACACCCAAATGCTCCACCCTGTTATATTTTTTATATACGTATATTATTCCTCTGTCCACCCAGAAATGATAACTTTAGTATGTTTATTGGGAATGGTGAAAAACAGCAACTTGCAAATTAAGTGAGACAAGGTACAACAGATTGGAGCTGTATATTTTTAATGTTGCTTTCAACCACAGTGTAAGTGTTAGAAAGGAGGGCAAAGCTTTATTGGGAAATACATTGGCTTTTATTTCAATAAATGCTTCTGGCTCAAAGGCAAACATAGTTTAACCTGATAATCTGTGAGAAGTAGAAGGGCATGTGCTGGCAGAAGAGAAGAGAACTGCAAAAGGATCTGTCCTTAGGACCTGTCTATCTTTCTGTTCATAATAAAAGCAAGAGAAAAAAGAAGCAGTGTTATCAGTACACTTCTGCAAGTGAATTAGCTAGCACAGATTTGATAAAGCTCATAAACCCTCTAGAGCAATCGTGACAGTTTGCTGGCTTGGGCTTTGTCTGCTGCCAGTTACTCCTTGCTAGTGGCACTCTTTATTTATGCTTCAGTACCACCTTATCCTCTGGGCTTCAAACAGAAGGGACCTGTCTGTAAGTGTTTCGGTTGTGGTGTTAAAAAATAAGAGTGCAGCAAAACACATGCAACAGTGCCCAAGATCCATTTCAGCTACTTTCCGTTCTTCTGGTGTATCTTCCCCGTGACTGTTGGGTACACACAGATCATGGTGTATGACTGCCTTCCACTAGAGAGTGTCACAGAGTTATTTGAATGAATGAAAAATCCAAATGGATGCATTATCTGCTTTACTGTAGGTAAAATGCAATGTAGCGTGACCTCAAGAACAGTAGATAGGTGCGCTTTTGTACACGTTTTCCATTTTCTATCACCACCCATTTGTTGTTCACTGAGCAGCTAAAAACATAATGCTTGTGTTGCACATTATGTTTGCACATGGGTATTGCACATGGGTATTGCACATAATACCCATGTTTTTATATGCACTAGTTTTTATCCATTTGTCAGTGCGTACACATTAATCTTATGATAAACTTGTCACCTGATACTTTTTGCTCTCTTATTTCTAAAATTAAATATACACTGCAAAATGTTAGGATAATTTTGGGGTTGATTATCACATGCATGTTCCTAGCACAAGCACTAGGCATTGGCAAATAGGATGATCCTAAACCTAAACTTCTATGTAAAATTCTGTACATGGGAATCCTGAAACAAAAAGGTCTCAGTTGCAGTCTGTTAGCAAATTCTCCTATCTGGACTGAAGATGTATATGCATAAGTAGGGAAATTGAAAAATGTTCTTAAGTAGTCAGAAAGCCTCTGAAGGGATCTCTGGACAAGGAGCTACAGCAATACTATTAGATGGGTATTATTAGAAAAAGAGTGAGGACAATAGTAACACCCAAATTGCAAACAGTATTTTGTTTATTATTATTATTCCCTAAAATTTTACATGGAAATGCAAACATTGAAACTATTATGATTTTTCAGGTGTGAAATGTTTCTGAATAACTCTCATTCCTTTTGCCATCTGAAGGATTGCCCATGAAGGTACTTTACATTTTTAATTCATTATTTTAAATAAATACCGCACTTGCCACCATGATACTTAAAACAGGGTTTAATTCTCAGGTTTAATTTCTGTGAACTCTCCTCACCCTGAATTCCAGAAAACTCTGCAAGTCTGCTGTTCTCTGTTACAGGGAGTGATCCTTTCCTTTCCTTTCCTTTCCTTTCCTTTCCTTTCCTTTCCTTTCCTTTCCTTTCCTTTCCTTTCCTTTCCTTTCCTTTCCTTTCCTTTCCTTTCCTTTCCTTTCCTTTCCTTTCCTTTCCTTTCCTTTCCTTTCCTTTCCTTTCCTTTCCTTTCCTTTCCTTTCCTTTCCTTTCCTTTCCTTTCCTTTCCTTTCCTTTCCTTTCCTTTCCTTTCCTTTCCTTTCCTTTCCTTTCCTTTCCTTTCCTTCCCCTTCCCCTTCCCCTTCCCCTTCCCCTTCCCCTTCCCCTTCCCCTTCCCCTTCCCCTTCCCCTTCCCCTTCCCCTTCCCCTTCCCCTTCCCCTTCCCCTTCCCCTTCCCCTTCCCCTTCCCCTTCCCCTTCCCCTTCCCCTTCCCCTTCCCCTTCCCCTTCCCCTTCCCCTTCCCCTTCCCCCTTCCCCCTTCCCCTTCCCCTTCCCCTTCCCCTTCCCCTTCCCCTTCCCCTTCCCCTTCCCCTTCCCCTTCCCCTTCCCCTTCCCCATCCCCTTCCCCATCCCCTTCCCCTTCCCCTTCCCCTTCCCTTCCAGGCTTGTTGTCCATGTCTAACATTGTTGATATGCGTAGTTGTCCTTCTGATTTAATGAGCAAGATACCTCAGTGGTGTCCACTTAGGCTGAGAAAGAACGTGTCATTTAGTCCCATCCTGTCCCCACATCTAGGGACACACAGAAATCCCAGCCGGAACACTTTTTTATTCACAGTTTGTTTCTAGTTTTAAAATCTCTGGAAGACTCAAAGATAGAAGCAGAGCCAGTTGGGCTCAGTGGACTTGACATCAGGAGGGGGTTCTTCACAGAGAGAGTGGTTGCACACTGGAACAGGCTCCCCAGGGAAGTGGTCACTGCACCGAGCCTGTCTGAATTTAAGAAGAGATTGGACTGTGCACTTAGTCACATGGTCTGAACTTTTGGGTAGACCTGTGCGGCGTCAAGAGTTGGACTTGATGATCCTTAAGGGTCCCTTCCAACTCAGGATATTCTATGATTCTATGATTCTATGACTTTCCTCACCTTTTCCTTGAAAAAGTAAGGGGACGAAGGGATGAAGAAAGGGGCCTAAGACCCTTCATCAGTGATACCAGCAGTTGTCAACAGACCACAGCCAAAGAGGTCTCAAAGACCCAAGTGCAGAGCAATAAAAAGGCATTTCTCTTGAAGTTCAGACAAAGAAGGTAGTACAGAGAGAGCAATTATGTCAGATCTTCCTATAGTGAGGTGAGCGGTAAGCTAGGCTTGTAATGTCATTAAGAAACTGTAAAGTCTTTATAAGGTTACATGTACTTCTCTGTGACAGTTTCAGAGTTGGTTCTTAAAAACTTTCAATTTGTTTTACCTATTTAAATAATCTCTGCAGCTAGCTCACCTCTGGTGAGTACCTGTTAGCAAAGATGAAGAAAATCCCAATGTATTCTTTTTTTTCTTAAAAAGAAATGGGGAAAGTATACATGTACAGATGAGCTTTTCAAAAATAAATGTTACTCTTCTAGTTTATAAAACATTTTTTGCTACTGTTTTCCAGAATATATCTGGGCATTTACACTACCACTGTTATAGGAAGAGAGAAGGTTTCTGTGGGTCTGTCAGTGGCTCAGGTATCAATAACTCAACCTCTTTATCTCATTTTACCCTTTATGGTTGGAATTGAAATGCATCTTCCATGAACTACACAAAAATGTTTAATTAGTGTTTGAGAGCTGTGAGACACCTTAATAAGGAGTTGGTCTTCATGAAAGCAAAGATATATTTATTTAAAACCACATATCTGTTCTGCAGGGTGTCTTCACATAAATAGTACTCTAAAGAAAAAAAAAAAAAAGAAAAATATGAGTAGAAATATTTTTAGGAGCTTCTCGATAAGAATTGCTGCCTCATTACTGAAGAGAAGTAACTTTGACAGATGGCTTATACAGCCATACTATGTGTGCTTTTATTGCATGAGGGATTTCTAACAGTCAACAGAAGTTCCTTTCGATGACCTGGAGAGAGTGTGATCTAACTCTTTCAAGTTAATCATGAACCGCAGAGCAAGCACTGAGTAAACTGATAGCATAAATTGAAAGGTCACAGCCTGTGTTGAGAGAGAGGCTGTAGTATTTCCCTCTTGAAAGAGACATAACAATTCATTTTTATCTCTGTCATAGAGGTATAGGCGACTGAGGGTGAGAGCATGCTCAGTTAGAGCTGAGCAAAAAGAACAAGGTGCCTCAACACACACCTCTTGTGTTCTCACCACTCCTCTGCCGCACAGCAGGCTGAATGCAGCTTCAACCTGTATCAAAGCTCCGCATCCTCTCTTTTCTTTGGCCCTGATGCCTGGTTGAAGAGGTCTGTGATCCAGCAGCCATGGTGCTGTGTGGGATCCTTGGTGGTTTGACTTACCTGCGCACCATGATGGGTGTGGGCAAACCAAGCCTTTGTGAGGAAAAGACTGCAGCAGTGTCTTTATTCTCACTGAGATTTCTTACTGGATCAAAGGATTCCCAAGGCCTTGCACCCAGTGTAGTATGGGCACATGTGTGTATTTGTCTATCATGTGCATAACTTATGGGGCAGCAGAAAATGGAGCTTAGACACATTAAAATCCAAGATGTATTATAATTTAGTCATACTAGCAGAATTTATAACATAAAGAGAATATGTCTGTATCAGGATGAGATGATCATCTAGAAATAATAGTATTCACTTTTCAGTGTGAGAAAACTGCAAAGGTTTAAACAAGGATGTGTGTTTATCTGTTCTTTTTTTTTTTTTTTTTTTTTTTTTTTTTTTCTTGGTCTGAAATAGCTCTTTGTGTCAGATATTGTATATCCTCCAGTCATTATAGCTACTAGTTTGAACAGGAATAGATATGTAGATGCATATTCATGCTGTACACTTTAGGGCAGGGGAACACTAAATTTACCTCCAACTGCTTTAAATGTTAAATAAGACTAATTGTCCACTAATCTGTCTAACAATTCACTTTACAGTTCTGGTCCCTGGCAATGATTTTGCATAATAGACAGGGTAACCCCTTTGCTGTACTTGTTCAGCATATGGCCAGCAAACACTTGTGTTGGATGACGGAGCCACTTCCATACAATGTGCTGTTCCACATAACCTTTTCCTTGATGAACAGCAAACATTGCCCAAAGAATCCCTCAGAAGAATCACTACGTGTTTTACAGAAGTTAATGACCAGGCACTAATGTACCTACTCCTATATTAGATGGAGAAAATGGTGATACGTATCTTTAAGGACCCTATTTTTTTGCTAGATTTTTGCAGATGTAATGGTAAGATCAAACTATGATAACTGAAAATTTTGTCCAAAATTTAAATAATAATAACATTTAAAAATGCAGAAAGAAGGGAAACAGAAATTCTTGCATGTAACAATTTCAATGCAGCACAGTTTTCCCTGCTGCTTTGGGAGCTTAGTTGTAATTCCTGATGTGCAGCAATATCCAACAGGAGAAGGAAATGAATGTGGCACAGAGGTTATATGACTCTATATGAGGTTATAGACTATAGAAGAATACACTGGATTTTGGAGAAGAAAAGGGACTCCTTGTTTGAATAAATCTTAACACCTTGACAGGGAAGTCAAATCAATTAGATTGTCCTCAGACAAAGCAAAGCATATGTTTATTCAGAGTTGTCTGAGTCCCAGGAGAAATTAGAATTGGAACCCATATTAAAAAAGCCATCTGGGAGTATCTTGCACAAGACACCTTTGTGTGAAGAAAAGGTATTGTTGTTATTGTCCTAAAAAAGACCTCTCATCACACTTGACCTTGGGATCTAATTAATATCCTGGAAAAAAAATATATTATTACCTATTAAAATATAAGTAGGTGCTATATTTTCTTATCACAGTGTTTTGGTTTAAACCTTGACAGTAGATATATTTTGAAGTATCATAAAAGCTTGAATTCAGAAGGAAAATATTATCAAAATAATATTGGCTACTTAAAAAATTACAATAAGGTGAATCACACTAAAAAGTGCAGCCACACAAAAAGACATGGACATGGAAGTTGGTGCTGCTCCAGGTAAGCAAAGGAAATGAGCCCTAGACTGGACTGATTTTGCCAGAGGTCTTTGGGCTCTGTGTAGTGAGGGCAAGGAAGAGAGCCAGCTTGCGAGTGCTTTCATCTACTGATGCACAGGGAGGACTTTTGGAAGCCTGTCATCTGCTGTCTGGCAAGGATGGTACTGTTCAGCCAAACACCACAGCTCAAGCACAGAGAGATTTCCCACCCTGCATTCAAACAAAATGAAGTCAGCTTTGACTCTGCAAAATGTCGATGAATTCTTCAGAGTAAATCAGCCCTGTCAGTCTGATGTGGAACTGTCACCTGCTTGTGACATAATATAATATGAAATGATATTGAACAACATGCGTTTGGCACTAAATTGTTAGCGGGTTATAGCTTTGACAGCAGCAAGTTTATTGCTTTAATCCCAAGGTCTTTTAACCCTCTTTGACATAAATTGAGGTTGGCTTTTGTGAGAAAACGCCACACTCTCTTCCTTTACCTAAAACTGCTTTTAACAATTTATGCTCGTACATCAGACACTCATTTTGAGTGACAAAAAGAAAAAAGATCTATTAGAACAGAAGGAAAAAAGGGTCAATTTAGGTTAAGCAGTGTATGTCTCTTTTGGTAGGCATGTCACAGCTTTCTTCATGTGAATGTGAATTTTAAGTTGTAACATAGTGTATTGCTGTAGGAAAATAAAACAAACCTGTGACAAGAAGAGTGAGTAAGTATTGCAGGAGAAAGGCTGGTAATCTGCAACAAGACTATTCGTCCATTTTTGGATATAATTTAATTTATTCCTCAGTGTTTGTCCATTTTGAAACTTTTCTATAAAAGGTCAAAGGATTTTCTTCTTTTTTCCAGGTAGCCTGGAGAGTCTAGCTTACACATAGAGTTACAAGTATTACGGATTTATGGAAGAGATAGTATGTACACACACAGTTTTGCTGAACAGTGTAGCTGGCTGATGGCACTTAATTTAATATTTCACTTTTTTTTTTTTTTGAGACACATTGTTTAGAGTTATAAGTTAACATTGTCATCAGTGCATAATCTGATAATCTGGTCACAGAAACACATCACATACGAACTATAAAAGAAATAACATGGGACACATCACCCATGTTTTTGTATCCTCCATTACTATACGATGCTTGTAGTGTTGCTTCAAAATCATTTTTTTATTACATTTAAAGCTCAGCTGAATCTGTCCTTGTACTTTGTAATAATGAAAAGTGAACACATTCTCAGAATATTTGCATTTTTTAAATGTTTTATTTGTTCTCACATTGGGAAGAATATGCTACTGATCTACCTTTATTTTTACAACAAGAGAAGAATGTGGGAAATCTTAGACAAAGGAAACGTGTCTCTCTCCAACTGTGACTATTTTTTTTAAGTTTTTATAAATTGCACTTTTTTCTCTTCAAAAAATCGGATGTGTCATGATTTTTCTTTCTCTTATTTATATGTATTTTTTGTTATTTATATTATTGTACTGTTACTGTATATAATTTGCTTATAACAATTTTGTTACCAGCTAATGTTTAATACATAAAGCAGCTGTTTCTCTTGCACCTCTCCCCGTGGTAATATTATTTCCTCTGTGGCCTTCTGTGTCCCTTCCACTCCAACCTTCAACTCCCTTTTCATATACCCTCTCTCCTCCACTTCTAATTCTTCTACCATAATAGCTACTATAACTACCATTTGCCTATCACTGCAATTACATACATCTATTTCCAGACCAGTAGATGTACCAAGTGTTATTCTGCTAAATCCAGGATTGTACATGAGAAAAAAAGTTGGCCTTACAATTTAAAAGAAACAGATCCTTTGTTTTTTAAAGCATCCTTTGTTTATGCGTTGTCATTTCCTTAACACTGAATTTTTACCTGGGGTATTTGCTGCATTGGCACCTAACTGCTCAGTTTCTCCTTTCACTTACTATTTTGCTTTAAATCATACAGGAATGATGTTTTGTAGACAGTTAAATGTTCATCACTGCATTGTGGAGAGAGACTACCTACTGGCACTCTTCCGATCAGGGTGCGCTCTTCGGCAGCTGCTGGGCTTTCAGCTTGCACTGGTGTGAAAGATTCTTGGAGACAGGGAAGTTGTAAGGCAGAAGCAGGATCTGCCACTACTACACAGGTAATGAATCCCCACATTCACAGCTTTTGGGTATATTGTATTGCGGTCAATATTTCCAGACATGATATTGACTGGGAATAGCCATATTGAAAATTCAGATTTGAATTTGAATATTGGAATAAGATCATGTCAGCCACTTCAGGCTGTGTTTCTTTTGTACCATAACACAGTCCTTGCTGCCTAGTGCTGAGTGCCATGCACTGCTGCTCTACTGTTATGTTCCTCTCAGACTGAATACAAAATTGACACAAAGAAATAAGTAGAAATTATAAATAAACTTCACCAGATTTTTATTTTGGAAACTCTGTCCACCAAGTCAGGCAAGTAACAAAATAGAGAAACTGTATCTAGAGCTTCTAAGGCAAAATAGTATTCTGCTTCCTGGTTGTATTCTGTGGTGGTTTTATAATAAAGTTTCTATAGATTACAGTCTATAGCATTCTGTACTTTAGAGAAATGTTGATATGATTACGTCACATTTTAAGCACATTATTTTATGAGTTGTGGTTATGCTATATTAATTTTGAAGGTTGTCCTCATGCCACTAGTCATGGCATCTAATCACCTTTTTCTTCATCATTCTTCTTATGTGTCCTTTGGTTTTAATGTAAGATATGCCTAGCTACTGATGGTAGCTGATTTCACTAAGACCAAAGGCAGTGATTTCTTAATCAGGCTTTGGCCCTACAGAGCACCTACAGAGCACCTACACACCTACTAAATGCCTTCGGCAGGTGTTCTCCTCCGATAGGTCCTGCACCACCACAGTGCTCCTCAGCAGAGAGCACAGGAGATGGACTCTTACAGCACTGCTCCGACTCCTCAGCTATTTGGTACTGGCAGCCATTGCAGTTTCCTTCCTTCTACTGCAGTTCTAAGTATAAATTCCACACCTCCAAATCCCGTCAGAATGAAACTTGGGGAACTGGGAAAATGGGGTCAGGATATGAATTGTGATCTTGTCCATGGCAAGAAAAAGCGCTATCACCAGGCATTCAGCAGCTGAACTACCCTCATGTTGTTTGTATTTTTATGGACACTGTTATAACTATAGTCAAGTATGATTTAACTTTAAAAGGGATGCTGTAACATTGTTCAAGTGCAGAACTGCCATAATCTTTTGTGGTAAATCTTTTGGATTTTATCTAGCTTTTAAAAAGAAAGGTAATATGAAGAAATAGTAATAGAATACAGAGAAACTGCATTTTCAATGACTTGCCGATCCATTATTTTTGTTTTCACATACGTGCAAACATTTCTGAGTACACTGTCTTTGTGCACTGTTTTCTTGTAAATCGCATCAAATGGGCATCTCTTATAAAATGCAGAGATTTTTTAACCTAATTACTACAAATGTCATGCATATGCAATTTGAGATTTTCATTGCTTATGCATTTCAGTAGCACAATTTCATTCTAGATATCATGAATGCATATGTTGCATTTGCTTCTAAAAACTGATTTACAATAATGAAAACTACTTTTGTCTTTACTAAATATATTCAAAATCAATATCTTATTTTGATTCTAGATACTCTTGTGGTACAGGAGATGAAAGTTGTTTTGGGTTTTGACACTAATTCAGTATGAGGCCTTAGCTGACTTGCTTAGATTTTTGCAATCTTTTTGCTTATCTGTATTTTCCTGCCTCTTGTTTGGTTTATTTCATTAATATTTGTAAACTGGCTTCAGATACTTGCATGGAAATTGCTGAATAAGTATTATTTTCTGTTAGGTCTCAAAGTGGACATTTGAGAAATAATGACTTGCAGGTTTTATAAATAAATACATGGTTCTGTATAATTAGCGATAGCTATGAAATTAAATAAATTAAATAATTTGCTTCAGCATAAATAGGGTCTTGTAGCTAAAATGTTTAATCAGAATCTCAAGAGTTTTATTATGTGGCACAGGACAGTGTAATTACAAGTAGAAAACCTATGCCGACTCCCCATTTCTCAGCATTGCTGTCTTAGAAGAAAGCTGTAAGCAAAAGATTCTTCATTCCTTCAAAGCATTCCCAGAGGGCTTGCCTGCCATAAATAATTATACAGCCTTTAAACCATTGTCAGCCACCGCAGTCAGGACCACTACCTCTCACGACTGTATCCAGAATTTTGCAATAGCTGCTGCTCTGGAGGCGTAACTCTGTGAGAGGGCCTGAGCTTGCTTTCTTACATGAATGGAAGTTTCAGGCTCGTTGTGGTTGATGAAAGTTTGAAAATGTAAATTGTAAAGGTTATTTATGTTGCTGAGTGTTTGGATATAGTGATATATCCTTTGGGCTGCTCAGGACACTAGTTGGTGGAGTCCCATGGGAGGCGGTTCTGAAGGGCAGAGGGGTCCAGAAAGGCTGGGCGCTCTTTAAGAGGCAAATCCTAATGGCGCAGGAGCGGTCTATTCCCATGCGCCCAAAGATGAGCCAGCGGGGAAGAAGACCAGCCTGGCTCAACAGAGAATTGTGGCTTGAGCTTAGGAGAAAAAAGAGGGTTTATAATCTTTGGAAAATTGGGCAGGCCACTAAGGAGGACTATAAGGATGTAGTGAGGCTGTGCAGGGACAAGATTAGGAAGGCCAAAGCTCATCTGGAGCTCAATCTGGCTACTGCTGTTAAAGATAACAAAAAACGCTTTTATAAATACATCAACACAAAAAGGAGGACTAGGGAGAATCTCCATCCTTTACTGGATGCAGGGGGAAACTTAGTTACAAGAGATGAGGAAAAGGCTGAGGTGCTTAATGCCTTCTTTGCCTCAGTCTTTAGCGGCAAAACCGGTTGCTCTCTGGATACCCAGTACCCAGAACTGGTGGAAGGGGATGGGGAGCAGGATGTGGCCCTCACCATCCACGAAGAACTGGTTGGTGACCTGCTACGGCACTTGGATGTCCACAAATCGATGGGGCCGGATGGGATCCACCCAAGGGTACTGAGAGAACTGGCAGAGGAGCTGGCCAAGCCCCTATCCATCATTTATCAGCAGTCCTGGCTATCGGGGGAGGTCCCAGCTGACTGGCGACTAGCAAATGTGACGCCCATCTACAAGAAGGGCCGGAGGGCGGACCCGGGGAACTACAGGCCGGTCAGTTTGACCTCAGTACCAGGGAAGCTCATGGAGCAGATCCTCTTGTGAGTCATCATGCGGCACTTGAAGGGCAAGCAGGCGATCAGGCCCAGCCAGCATGGGTTTATGGAAGGCAGGTCCTGCTTGACGAACCTGATCTCCTTCTACGACAAAGTGACGTGCTGGGTGGATGAGGAAAGGCTGTGGATGTGGTCTACCTTGACTTCAGCAAGGCTTTTGACATCGTCTCCCACAGCATTCTCCTCAAGAAACTGGCTGCTCTTGGCTTGGACTGGCGCACGCTTCGTTGGGTTAGAAACTGGCTGGATAGCCGGGCCCAAAGAGTTGTGGTAAATGGAGCCAAGTCCAGTTGGAGGCCAGTCACTAGTGGCGTCCCCCAGGGCTCGGTGCTGGGGCCGGTCCTCTTTAACATCTTCATCAATGATCTGGATGACGGCACTGAGTGCACCCTCAGTAAGTTTGCAGATGACACCAAGCTAGGTGCGTGTGTCGATCTGCTCGAGGGTAGGAAGGCTCTGCAGGAGGATCTGGATAGGCTGCACCGATGGGCTGAGGTCAACTGTATGAAATTCAACAAGGCCAAGTGCCGGGTCCTGCACCTGGGGCGCAATAACCCCAAGCAGAACTACAGGCTGGGAGAGGAATGGTTGGAGATCTGCCAGGCAGAGAAGGACCTGGGAGTGATGGTGGACAGTCGGCTGAATATGAGCCAGCAGTGTGCTCAGGTGGCCAAGAAGGCCAACGGCATCCTGGCTTGTATCAGAAACACTGTGACCAGCAGGGCTAGGGAGGTGATCGTCCCCCTGTACTCGGCTCTGGTGAGGCCGCACCTCGAGTACTGTGTTCAGTTTTGGGCCCCTCGCTACAAGAAGGACATCGAGGTGCTTGAGCGGGTCCAAAGAAGGGCGACGAAGCTGGTGAGGGGCCTGGAGAGCAAGTCCTATGAGGAGCGGCTGAAGGAGCTGGGCTTGTTCAGCCTAGAGAAGAGGAGGCTCAGGGGTGACCTTATTGCTCTGTATAAGTACATTAAAGGAGGCTGTAGCGAGGTGGGGGTTGGCCTGTTCTCCCATGTGCCTGGTGACAGGACGAGGGGGAATGGGCTAAAGTTACGCCAGGGGAGTTTTAGGTTAGATGTTAGGAAGAATTTCTTTACTGAAAGGGTTGTTAGGCACTGGAACGGGCTGCCCAGGGAGGTGGTGGAGTCACCATCCCTGGAAGTCTTCAAAAGACGTTTAGATGTAGAGCTTAGGGATATGGTTTAGTGGGTACTGTTAGTGTTAGGTTAGAGGTTGGACTCGATGATCTTGAGGTCTCTTCCAACCTAGAAATTCTGTGATTCTGTGATTCTGTGATTCTGTGATTCTGTGATGGAAGAGAGTGTCACAAGAGCCCTTTTTCACTTTTCTTGTACCTGCTTCCATGGTCTTGGCATGGCAGCATGTCATCGCTTGCCATTCTGTGTTCTCATGTGCAGCTAGCACAAATAAGCTGGCACTGCTTTATTGACTGATGTCTACATGATTACAAATGTGACCTAAGTTTATACAGGGTCTGTTTGAGTCTGCAGCAGCCAATAATGGTAACCATAACTCTATTTACATATATTCCCTAGGTACAACTAGACCTGGCTAATATGGAGCTATAACTGATAAGGGCTGTCAAGATTTGATGCTGAATTATCATAATTAAAGTATGCTTGTGAATGGCTTAACATTCAAGTTTAGAAGAGCTTCTGAAGGGGAAAAAAAAAATAAATAAAAATTGTCCTTGCCTTTTGGTAATGTCCAGGCCATCCCTGTTTTTTTGATTCCTTCTATTCCAACCCCTCCAACACCATTGCGTTACTTGGGAAGAGAAAAATAAAAAGGCCAATGCAATAAAAACGGCAAACTGTTCTTACTGTTTTCTCTTACTGGATAATCTTTTGATAGTGCATTTTTGCTTTGAGGTTGTATAGAAAGAAATTTAACTTTGAACTCTCATTTTTATTTCCTTTTCCTTCCTTAGCTGTTTATCTGAGCTGGAATATATTTTTTTTGCTACTGTTATGGAAAGCTGCTTCCATTTTTTGGTTCGAGGGGATCATCTTACCTGATTTTTGTCTTGGAATGTTACTCCATATGATATTTAGCCTGGAAACTAGGGGCTGTTTCCTTAAGCAAGTTCAAGTAGGTAGACTGCTAAAGATGGTTGATGTTTATGTAAATTAATGAATTATGTTTCAGAGGATCTCTGGTGGGAGGTGGAGGGGGGGAGTGATTGTTGCTTTTATTCCTAATTTGGGAATTTATCTTTACAGAATAGCTTCAGGGTGAAAAATTAATTGACTCAGTTTTCTAATTCCACTCTAAAGACGACAAATTTCTTTTACATCACCCTTCCCCCTTTCTTTGATAAAACTGTCATCAATACTCCAGACTCTAAGTGAAACACAGGTATACCAGAGGGATATGGGTTGAAAAGGCTTCATGATTTAGCCCTTAATGGGAAGAAGGGTATACAGCATCTATCCATACTCTGCTCAGCCAGAGCTCCTGGCACCTCTGGGATTGATTGCATTTGCAGTGTTGGTATGAAGTGGTATGGATATGCAATGTAGTGCATGGGACCAGAATGGCCAGGGCCATACAGAGCTTGTTAAATGACTACATAATTAATCACTCATTGGTTTAGAAACAAGGCAGAACAAAGAGATATTTTTCTGTTTACCTTTTTTTGCTTGACCTATGGCTTTTCTGGTCAGAACTTCAGAGCAGCCTAGTAGCTAGAATCTGGTTCTAAAGCCAAGTGTCTCTGTTCTGAGGATGGGAGCATACAAATCCTTATACAACTTTGTTTTGTCTGGGCAAAAGTGCCAGGGAGTAGCTGGTGTTGTGTCCCTGGACAGCTTATCAGAGAAGTTGTTCTCCATACAGTGTAAGTGTACCATAAGTTTTGTCAAAATTCTTAAAGCTTGCTTTATTATTTATTTATTTATTCATTCTTATAAAAGATCAGATCTAAAAGGTCATTAGTACCGTAACACAATTAACAAATTATGTCAGAGCTGAAAAACAACAAAGAAAGCAGGGTGAAAAAGGTGGTAAGAAAGGAGGTGACAGAAGTATTAAAAGTATTGTAGATAAAGAACTGTTGACTGATAAATATTTCAAAATATACATCCAATGTTTTATGGGTTACTAAACTGCTGTAAGTACACCAGCTGAATCCCAAATACATCATTCTAAATTCCCAGCAAAGACAAAACAACGCAGCTATAATACACCCTTCGTCATCCCTTGAAGACTTGGATTTAGCTGTAGGACAAGATGACTGCAGATAGAATATTCAACCATTGAAAAGAAATAGTAGAAAAGGAAAAGAAACTGAAGGCTGTCCAACCTTTCTATGCCCTATCTAGTGTAGTGTAGTGTAGCACTAGAACCTTGGGCCCTTGAACTTCTCTTTATCTATTTCTGGCTCATCTGAAAAAGCTGATCCATTTTCTAAGTGGCTTGGAAACTAACTTCATGCCTTACCCAATCTGCAAATTCAGAAGAAATCATTCCTAGCATTTATACTACATGGACACACTAAATCTGTTTTAGAAGTCTTTTCATGTTCCTTCTTTAAGGGAAGGCTCTCATATACTGTTGGATCAAATACTGTTGGATCTCACCACTTAGTGGGTTCATTACATGAGTTTTTTATTGGTGCAAAGACAAAATAAAAGCCCCATGTCCGTGCTCTGGAAAGGAGGGACTGCTTCTGGCATTGTATAGTCAGGACTAAGACTAATCTATAAGTTTTGTGTCCCCATATCTTATTTTTTTTTTATTTATATCAGTCTCTGTCTTCCATTACCTCTTTATGATTATGTCTTCGAGATGAGAGCATTTGATTGAATTCTGGTTGGGTTCTAGAGGGATGCACATTACATGCTGTTCTGCCAGCCTGAGCAATGCGTAGTTCTGGGAGTGTGATAAGTGAACTTTAAATAAAGCCCCTATGAATGAAGTTCATGAAGCAAATATGCGTGTAAAAATAAATAAATAAAGGTTTATCAAGAACAAAATGGACCACAATGTTCAAGTGACAGAAGGGTGACAGAAATTAGTTTCCCAGACTGCAGTTAAGACATAGATTCTTGTGTTACACTGGGTCTTTCAGGTTGAGCCTAAGCAAGTTTCTCCTGTTTTCAAGAGAAAACTGTGAACAAAGATGTTAGTTCACAAAAGGCTGTTTGATCAAGCAGAACAAGCAAAGCCTGAAAGTAGAAGTACACCTTTCCCAGATCTCTCCTGCTTTCCCCATCCACACTCCAAAAAGCCTAGTCTGTTAGCAGATGAATAGTAAGAACTTCTGTCTCAATGTGAAGGTTAAATGCACATTAGCACATCTGCTTAGATTAGGTCTGTCCATCTTCCAAAGTGATTGGCTTGATCAGCTCCAAATCCCAGATGTTTAAACATTTTGTCTTAAATTTCAGCGGGGGAAGATCAGTTCCTACTTATTTCTGCTGGTTTGCCACATTTCCTGACTTAGCTTCTCTACAGTTTCAGCCTTCAAGTTCAATAACAAACCAGCCCTGCCATCAGTCAGTTCCTGTAGGGGAATAGGGGAGGAGGAGGTGAATATGGGCTGGGGGGAGTAAGCAGAGAGGCTGTTGTCTTCTGTTTTCCTTCAGGGTTTGTCTAACAGCTAACAGGATTAATTAAATACCTGGCATAGATGCAGTTAAGTATTTTGCTGTTAAGGCTGAAAACTACACAATGAAAAAGTTTTAAAAACAAAACCAGAACCCCAAAACTTCTGTGACACAGTTTTGTCAACAAAGAATGCTATTGCCTGATTATGATTATATTTTATATCAAGTACTCTTTAAGTTTTCTCCACTTATACCAATATATTCACTGATGCTTTTTACAGAACTATTGTGACCTTTGCAGTACAATAATTGATTTTTATAAGTACAAAGGGTTTTGACTGTAGCAGATGGACACTTTCAGTATATAGAGATCCAGAGAGTTAATTTGCAGGGCTGGTGATTAACATCAGTTGTGCCATG
>NC_092598.1:20822500-20917500 GCF_047663525.1 Anas platyrhynchos | reverse complement strand
CTTTGTTGCAGCAGGTCTCACGGTTTTTCCTGCGCACTCAAAGAATGATGGATTGGAGGTAATGCAAATTCACTACCATTTTATATGCTGGTGCCTTCTTCATAGACAGGAAACATAGCTCAGTATCATCTTGTAAAATGCCTTAACTGTAAAGGCCTAGTTCAGTGCTGAAAGTGCTTTTTTAAAATGGTATGTTGGAACAGGGAAATGTAATTCAAATATTTTCCTCATGTCTCATTTTAAAGACTGTTTGTTGGAGCAGGTGTGCATTCAGATTTTCACAGGCTAAGTAGGACATATGCTTATCTGTGGTTGGTAATTAAAACAAATTGATAAATACAATTATTTGATTTTATTGCAACTTTAAAGTTAATACTGCTTAACAGGATATTAAATTTTAAGAGCTCACACAGCAGAAAAAATGTTGGTTAGGTAGCTTAGTCTGTGTTGTTTATACTGTGGGTTTTTTTAGTAAATACATTAGTCCAGCAAACAAGGCCTATCTTTAAAGCCCTATAACCAATATCAACAATTATATTCTAAGGTTTAAAAAAAAGAAAAAAAAAAAAAAGATTTGTCAGAACAAAGCTTATAATAGCAAGTAAGAAGATTGTCTACAGTGGCAAACACCATTTAGGTACTGTAAAAAAATGGAACATTTTTCCAAAACTAAGCCATGAACTTCTGGCCACGTTCTGCTGCAGCAGGAGGTGGTGCTTTCCTTTTCTCACCGTGCTCCCAAGCCTCCCCAGCCCTGGGGGAGTAGGAGCCTGCCAGCACCTGGGCAGCACTGGGGCATGGCAGCAGCTCTTCAGTGTGTCGCGAAGGTGGTAGAAGTAATAACACGCACTGGAAAAGGCTTTTCTGGAAAGTTCTCTGTGCAGTTGAATAGATTGAGTTATAGCCTATTTATTGCTTTCTCTTTTTCTTTCAGGTTGTTCAGGAAAATTGGTATTTCTGCACTAGGACAAAGCTTGTCTGCAGGAGAGGACTTGTTTCAAGGGTAAGGCATTAGTTTGCCAGGAGTTAGGACAATTGCAAATTTTGTGCTGCCCCAAGTTCAGCATGCATTTCTTCGGTCCCCATAATAATGGGGGAATTTCACAGTGTGCATGAGCATTAAACAATAAGCAATGAATTTTTTTAGAGAGTAAGCATAGGGCAAATATTTCCTTGGATTAGTGCCCTAATGGGAGGTCCTGATCAATGCAGTATTGAAACCTTTGTGGGTTATAATAGGCATTGGTGAAATCAATGAATATATCTCCATACACATCAGGTGGACCAGATTTTAACCCCAGATATTCTGGACCTTAAGCTTTCAACTTAATCTGAGAAGGCACTTGAAATTGCAGTGTACTCTCATGGCATAAGTTTGCAGCTGGTGTGCACATCTGGACTGCAGAAAGCTGCACTGGCATACTGCTGCCAATACTGCTGTACTACGTTGATGCTTTATGCATAGTAAGAGTGCTACTGTGTGATAGTCTACTTCTTTATTGACTGAATGAAAGGAAATAGTTTGACATTGAAGAGCCTTGACTTTATACATGTATATATGCGCCACCTGGCCTCTTTTTGTTTCCTTTCTGAGTAGTGTACAGTGGCTTGCTCTAATTTTTTAAAGCGTTATATTTATGGAGAGCCATTAACCAGCAGAAGTTTGCACACCATGTGTGTTAAGGATGTGAGCGGGCAGCTCCATGGAGCAGCACCTCCCAGCTTAGCACTGTGGCCTAGCCTGGCCTGGGCACTGCTGCTCATGCAAGTATTCCTGCAGAGCTGAGCTGTGTTCAGAGAGGTACCTGCAAGCATTTAACTGACTTTATTTTTGTCAAAAAAAAAAAAAAAAAAGGCTGTAATACGGCACTGCATAAAAATCAAACTGCTCCTGTTAGACTTACACAACTCTGACGGCCTCCTGTACCTGGGAGAGCACCAGCATGTACTGGCACTAATAAAAGCTGGAAAGACCAATACCTACACTGAAGTGGTTGCTTGGGATGATGTGACTGCAGACATCACTGTCTTCTGTTGGAGAGTTCATTGATGATGCCTTTGCTTTTTATGCTTTCTCTAGACTTGTAGGGACACATGTCTGGCAGACCTCCTGCAAGGCCTGCACTCTTCCAGGGTATTCAGACTTTTATAGTATTTTTCCTAGCATCATTTCAAAGCGTTTGGAAGCTCAGCATGATTTCAAAAACTGCAGATTGACTTGCAGTATGGGATATAGTATTTTCATTTGCGTCTAAAAATGGTGTTGTGTGGCCAAAAATTAAATCGCCAAGAAATTGCACATGGTTCACAAAACAGTTCTTTGATAACATTAAAAGTATATGTAATATTTTGAAATCACTAGCCAATTATTTCTATTAGTTTCATGATAATTTATGTAGAAAATCTCTTTGTTGGATGCGTTCCTGCTTTGGTCGAAATGTATTTTTGAACACACTGTCACACATTCCCATTTGGCACCTATTTTGTTTCACTGAATTTCTTTAGTATGTCCATATCTCTTGCCAATGTATTTGCAGAACATATTTTGACAGCTTTGTCACCAAATTTGTTACTTCTTGTATTTGGAATGGGTATCAAATTCCAGATTTTAACATGTGCTTCCTTTTGGCATAGACTCAATTGGATAATACCTTTGTTTTCTTGTATGGTGAATATAATAAGATGAGTGAATATATATATATATATATATATATGTTTACTCTTTTCAAATGCCATTAAGATTTAAAAGTTAGTAAACTAGATTATTATAGATTTTTTATGTTTGCAGCTAATAGCAATATTAAGCAGAATATCTTTATATTTTAGAGTTGTGATCTTACATTCATTGCTTATCCAAAGTTTATTATAATAGGAATAGTTAATATGTGAGGACAGTAGGTCCTCACTACACTTTCTCTGCCTATCTTTCTCTCTCACACACACACACACAATTTTATTTCAATATGCTTGGATTAACTAGACTATTGAATTTCACTTTGTTATGTTCATTCACAAAATAGTCTTATTCTTGAATTTGTTAAAGCTGAATGAAAATAGTGTGTTTAAGGCTGATCATAATCTTTTCCACCATGCGTATTATTATTATTAATGCAGTATTCTGAGATTAAAAGAGATGACAAGATAATGTGTGTTGAAATATAAAAGTCAGTTTTGTGGCTTTGCAACAGCAGTCAGAAGCAGGGCTGCCTAGCTGGCCCACCCTGGGAGTGCCCTCAGACATTGTGTTGGTCTGTGATGTCTCCAGCCACACCAGTCCCTGTTATTCCTTTGGAAAGAGAGCTTCCCGCAGCCCTCTGCTGCATCATTTTCTATGGCCAGGTTCAGCACGGGGTGACAACTCTGCCCATACAGCCCTTCCTTCTGTGGAGCAACTGCACTGCCTGTGACCCTTGTTTTGTTTGTGACCAGAGACTGATTGCCTATTGTCCAGCTGTTGGCATCTGGTTTCTGAAGCCTTTAACCTCTTTGGGTGTGTGTAGATCGAGATAGCATCCTTAATTTTAATGAATGAATAGGATATGCTCACTACTTTTAAAATATCGTCCAGAAAAATAGGCTGAAAAGGTTTAAAAAATTAGTTACCTTTGACAACAGAGGCTAAATGTGACATGGAGGATATATATTTTGGACTTCACCTTAAATAAGTCTTTGTGGTTGCTCTAGCTCCTGATTACTTTTGCCCAGTTGTGGATAGCATATATACATGTATGTATATGTATAGCATGGAAATAGTTTTGGTCACCCTTAAAAGTAATCTTTACTTTGGAGCTTTGTTTACTGTGCTGAATAATACATACCAAATAGGAAATGAATCCTGAAACAGCTATTCTTGTTGGTTAAGTCCTCTTCTTATTTTTGTAATGTAAGGATTGACTTTAAAATGTTATCAGTCTTCCTGAACTGATAGGCATTGCCTTTTACAAAATGTAAATCAAAATTCCCAAGCAATAAAAAAATAAATAAATATGTTGAATAAAAATGCAATTCTGAATCTAAAATATCTGTACAATAAATAACATTGCTTTTGAAGGGGACTTTCAAGTGACAACTCTAGAATATGCATCTTAACTTCAATTCCTTGTGCAAGCCTATGTATTTCCTTTTTTAAAGTTTTAGATGGCAGCTGCCCAAACAGTTCTATGAATTGAACTTAGGTTTGAACCTAAATGTAATGTTTTGAAAATAAATTTTTATTTCACGTCTTACAGAGAGCATGATATGTAATACTAGTGAAAAGCATTCACAATACAGTTCATTCTTTAATTCTGATTCTGTGGTCCTATGGAATAATTTCTGATTCTCTGAGCAGTTTCTTTCAGACTATCTGGACAAATTGAGACATAGACTACAATCAGGGCACAGACACAATCAGACCATCAGTAGCTCTTCCTCCAAAGAAATAATTAATTTAAGATGACAAAAGTAGGAAGGCTATTCTATGTCTGTACAAAATATAGCACATATACTGCATTTTTGTGTAACTTATTTCTCAAGTTTCTGAAGCCCAACTTAAGAGGGCAGCAATCATATACCAGCTGGCAGCATTCTCCAGAGAAATAGAAGCAATAGGCCATAGAAATGGTCTGGTCATGGCATACTTTTCTTCCCATTAGAGAAGAGAATAACAAAATAGTAGCTCTGCTGGTTTCATAATACCACAGAATTTGCTACAAAATAGTGGAGGCTAGGGCAAGATGTGGAATAAGTTACAATTATAAAGAGTAGACTGACCTGCCATTGATTCAGTTTTCCTTTTGGCTGGAAATTTCACATTATAAAATATACATTTTCAAAACTTTCCATTATAGCATATATATTTTGCTTCTCAAATTTCTTGTTCAAATGACTGTCTTTATTACATTGAAATACCAAATTTCTGCAAGTTGCTTTATTTTTTTTTATTTTTTTCTTTTCTCTTGTATTTTTTTCTCTCTCTCTTTCTTTTTTTTTTCTTTTTTTTTTCTTTTTTTTTTCTTCTAACACAAAATAAATAAAACAAGGTAGTAATACCAAAGTAAATCGGACCTGTAGACTTGAAGGCATCATTTGCTGTTCTGCCTAACTTCATTAGAGTGTTAGTAGAGGACTAACTCTTTCAGACAACTTCTAACAAATTTCTAAATACACAAATAATTTACTTATTAGACGTGATATTTATATATATATAAAAAAGTGAAGAATAGACACACTGAAATACAGTTATGGTGACAATAAAAAATGGAATGACCTGTTGAAGATGGACATTGGCTTCCGAGAAGGACAGAAAATGCTTAGGAAGGTTCCATGAAACTCACAAAATTATTGTGTATATATAATGTTATCTGTGTGTGTTTTTGTTTTTGTTTTTTTCCTGTTTCCTGTTGATTGACTTTTATTGCTTGCAAACATTATGCTGGATTGTAAATTGCAATAAATTTAATCAAGAATTATTTTATTCAGCCTACTAATGAGGAATAATAGCGTATGTATCAATTAGACATGTCAATTTGTGTGAAGAAATAGATTTACAAAGGGATAGTAGGTAAAAAAATATCATTGGTATCAATTCACTTCATTATTTTTAATTTGCTGTGAATATTGAGTGCTTGCAACATGAAATCATTCTGCAATTAAAATAAAACAGCTGTATTCCTACCAGCTTTTCCTTGCTTGCTATTGCTTACAGATTAGCAATTGTCATTGGCTTCAGCCTCATGTCATTTCATTAATTTGAAACCATAAATGGGTAAAAAATAATATAATAATAAAAAATTTTTGGCTTGTCCATTAAGTAATGTACATAAATTATTTTTTCAGATTGCACTGAAGGAACAGAATTGTATCAGCAGCACATCAAAACTGTGACAAAACCCTGGCCTCTTCTCTTCTCCAGCATCAGCAAAGCAATAGTAGTTTTTGAGCACTTCATGCACTTTGGCACATTTTTATTACTCTAATTTCCTTTTCTTTTCTCCTAGAAAATTTCTAGTAAACTAGATCCCACAAATGTATTATAGTGTAAATGAGAAGGATGAATTCTGAACGGTTTGTAGCTTGCTTTCAACATAGAATCTAACGAGTCTCTCTTCTTCCTTTTTTAACGTCTGTGCCTTTATTTAATTTTCCATGATAAAACAGAGCATGTTTGTGTTTTTGAGTGGCATATGTAGCTCTGTGGTTGTCCTTAATTCTCGTCAAATAGACCAAAAGACTGACAATAAGAGTACATTCATAGAGAGAAGTATGGGAGTTGCAAAAGCTATTTCTGCAAACCCAGATGTGAAAATGTGGTGCATAATTTCTTCTGTTAAATTCTATTTTTCTAGCAATAAGTTCTTAACAGTCTTTCAAGATTTTATATTGGTCTACCTTACCTTCTTATCATCTGGTTATTATTTTCATGGAAAGGTAAAAAGATAGCAACAAACAAACAAACAAAAAACACAAAAAAACAACCAACTTTTAAAGGTTACCCATATATCCTTACATAGGATATAAGTATGCTGGAAGAATGGATAATTACATGTTTTCTATTTGAACAGAAAAGTGTAGTCTCCCACATGACTGTGGTTTCAAGAAATTAAGGTAAACTGTACTTCTGATTATTTGTTTTCTGCAGTCAGTATTGCAGGTTTCAATACCTTTACATCCATCTGGATGAATGCATTTTGCCATGGTATATTTTTTTGTTTGTTTTGTTACCAGTGAGAGCTTTTTGATAGAACGCTGTAGAATAGAATTTTCGTATCTGTAGGGAGGCCAAACACATGGAATCTGGATCTCAGTTAACAGTGAATTCTCTATTATGGGAAGTAAAAGCATGTGAATGTCTTCCTCAGCTCTGGAAGTAGAAGTTGACGCTTCCTTGTATCAGAGAATTTAAACTAATTATTATTACAATGCTCACTTGCTTATTTGCTTCTCTATAACTGGAATCAGTCTGCTAAGTTTGTGTGAAGTTTTTGGAGTTTATGCTAAAATTTCAACTAGCTGAAATTATCTGCATTTCACTACTTCTGAAATAATAATACATTTAATATATTAAAATATCAAATAATAACGGTAATAATAATAAAAACACATGAACTATGATTCTTTCTATGAATTCACTGAATTTAAGGAAAAGAATGTTGCAGAAGCTGAATACACCTTCAATTTTTGATAAATCTAGGGTGTTGTCATTTAACATTGATGATTTGTTAGAAAAAAAGGCTATGTTAGTTTAATACTGTACTTTTGAATAAGTATCTACATATTTCAAAACTGAATAAGAAATGTTGCTGAAAATCACAGACATGCCTAACATCCAGGTATGCAATTTATAATGTATAAGAGCATCCATGCTGAGACTTGAGCTGATTAATTTATCCCAGATAGTATATATCTGCAATCTTTCACACTGCATTTGGTGCCAGACTTCTTGGGTGATGTTTGGAGAAAGAATTTTTGCCTTCTACATGACCAACACTAGAAAGCTTTCAAAAATCTGGGGGACAATGACAAACAGAAAGCGCGTATCACAGGGCTGGTTGCTGAATTTCCTAAATTGTAATTAATTATGATCTGGGACACTGTTTTTTACAAATAAAGCTTGTTTATATCAGTTAGTATCAATGCTGCCCATCATTTTTTATTTCCTCTTCATATTCCTGATTTTTTTTTCATTTTTTTATATGGTAAGTTACAAGTTGTTTGTGAAGTCCTGTTAGTGTTGGAATCAGTTCCGTGACTTTCTTCATTCCCTTTTGACAGAACTTCATTCCTAACAGATCCGTCCTGATGGGCTTTGGTGTGGACTGGCAGCTGTCTGTGCGCCCACTCTGCTACCTGGGCACAAGTCATAACGTAGAACTTAGTTTTTCTTCTCTGTGGAGCACAACCACCACCTACCATGAACTCCCATATTATTACTATAGTGTTGACGCATCTGTTATCCAACTGTTGTGGCAGCTAAGCTTTAAGCTTAAAATCATATAAAGCTACCAATATGCAATCTAGGTTAATGGGAAAAGGAACACATTTTGAATCAAATCATTATAAAGAGAAAATTGAATGTAGTTTCCTCATGTTCTTGTAACAAACGCATCATCCTGTTTTTCTGTGTAGTAGGCGGTATTCATAGAATCAAAAGTAGATCTTTTAAAACCACCATTGAAGTTAATTTTACCAACCATGTGTCAGAAAGCTCTACCCAGTTTGGGCTTTATTTGTCTATGTGAAGCATTGATTTCATGTTTACGAGTTCAGCATCACCTGAAGTGACTTGCTTTATATAGACATTTAATATTGCCCTACACACCAATAATCCTTTAGTATAATAAAATATAAGCTTTTGCCTCTTTACTAGAAGTTACAGAGAAGTCTTCTAATCATCCAGCTATGAAAAGCACCATGACTGGTTCTGCCCAGGAGCTGCATAAATACATGTGGAGCAGAAAAGTTGCTCTTTATAGCCAGCTGTAAAATTCTTTCAAACCCTGTGAATGTTCGGCCTGAGAATGTTTTTCTCATTGGCATTTTCTGAGATATGGATTAGCTTCAGATTACCAGCCTTCAGCAGTAAGTACGAGTTAATATTTCCCTTCAAGCTTACACTTTATTGGTGAAACTCTATGTCAGCCAGTCCATTTCAAGAACAAATGCAGCATTTGGTTCCACTAAACTACGAGAGAACATGGTCCAGATTTGACAAAAATTGCAATTAGTTGCTTTTGTGTGCTTATGCACAGTGCAAATGCTGTAAAATGTTTTTCACATGATGCAACATTGCCAACTGATAATCACTGGAGCATTAAACCAAAAGAATTTGTGTATATCCTACAAGCTGCAGAAGGATAAGAAAAAGTAAACAGAAACTAACAGCTGAATTTTTCCGATGATGCCACTCCTTCTCTTGTGATCTCCAACTGTGATCAAGGTGCCACTGATTCACTTTTAAATGTTACTTTTTGTCAGTTTCTCTAGAGTCTGATTAGAAAACCCTAAACCAACGTGAATATGCTTTTGTTTCTGTCCTAGTTTTGACCGTGTGAATTTTTAGAACATTTTCAGTTTAATTATGCAGCACCAAAAGTTGCAATTAAACTGAATTTTCAATTGAAACTGCTCATTTTAGTTAACTGTCAAATTTACCATTTGAAACAGGGGCCTTCATTATTGTGTGGTGTCTTGGAAAAAAAACAAAAGACTTTTTAAACAGGGGAAAAATGTCAAATCTGTCAGTCCTATCAGAGTGAATTACTGATTTAAAGAGATACCCATACAGCAAAGCAAGTGACTCTCTAAACACAGTGGTGTTGTCTTGAATTATTTGGACACTGTAAGTATGGGCAGTATTGAATGAAGTCTTTTAATCTATTTTGTGAAATGTATCTTTCAAAGGTAGGTAGAAGGTAATGTTGCTTTAAAATAATCTTGTGATAACCTATTTGTTTTAGGGATATCTGACATGCCATGTTTTACCAGGTGCTATGACGCAATGTGATGGATATTGTGTATTACGTAAAAGACTGTACAAATCTTAATACCTCTGTTCCTCTGTTGTAGCATGTGATGTACAGCTCTGTGTACATAGAGCATCTCAGACTAGTGTCTGAGACTACCCTTTTCCTCTAAGCCCTAGGCATTTTTATCACTGTGCCAATAAAAGGAAAGGGATTTATGGGGTACTGCTTTTTAATTCATTCAATTCTCTGTTCATTGTGAGGTTAATGTTGTTGATCTATTTTTCTCTTGAAACAAATAAAAACAATATGTGCTGACACTGACTTTGACTTTTGACATGGGAGATAGAGGTCAACATTTAATTCTATATTTATAGACTACATGAACAATATTATCTGTATTAAAAACTGTTCACTCAGTCCTTGTCATTTTACAATTTAGTTCAGTAGCTTATATCACACTGAAGATTTTCTCCAACTGTGATCAAGGTGCCATCATTCACAGGACTACACTTAAGGGGTTGTCAGCCTTTCCATTAAAAACACCTTTTTTTCAGGGGTTCATAACCTGACTAGCTGAAAAAAAATTACATCAGGACAGACCTGGGGCTTTAATTTAAACAAAATATACATTTAAAAATAGCCTAAAGCCACAATCCCCACTCCTAACCCCCCAAAAACAAACAAACAACCAAACAACAACAACAACAACTAGGAAAAAAGCTAGGAGCTGATTGGTTTATCACATGTTCAATGGCCATTTTTACTTATCATATTAAAATGATTTATCAAGCAGATATAATATCATGTAAACATTCATCCATTTATTTCTTTTTGAAATATTCCTGACTTTATATTTGAGAGGCTTTTGTCTGTCCATTATTAGGTGTCTCACGACCAGACTGCTTAGTTACTGTATATGCCTACCGCAGCTAGTGATGAGATTATAATTACTGTGGATAGTACAACTGTACCTGTGGAATTCTATACTGCTGAAGACCACTTTCTTTCTCAAATGGAAAGTAAGCCTTTATAACCACATTTTTACTTACTCCTACTTTTACTTTTTATTGCTTCTGCAGGAAAGGAGAAGGAAAATAACCCAGTTATATCCAGAGTGGATGCAGAGGTACTATGTTTATGCATGAGCATTCCTTGCAATATGGAACAGATCCTTGGGACAGGTAAATCTAAGATGATTCCACTAGGACAAATCCTTAGACAATCTGAGTTATTCTCACTTTCCTGGTATAATGACCTTTGCTAATTTTTTATCAGCTAAGGCCTGTCACTTCTGTGTGTTATTTTTTCCTTGAAAGAGCTATTTTGTGAAACCTGGTAGGAAAAAAAAATAAATATTTTTTCCTCCAAATCGTAACAGATGCTGTGGGGCACTGTTATTCTCACAATATGGTAGTTCTGGGGTAACTCCATCTTTGGTTCTTATAAATCACAAAGTATTAATTTAAGTGAATGAGCCATTATAATTTGAAATGTATTAAAGAAAAATCCTGCCACCATGTTGTAAATTAGAGTCAATGGCTTTACTAGCTTGAGTAAGCATACTTCGTTTTATTCATGTTTTTGGGGTCCAGTCCTTTGGTGTACTTTATATTTAACAAAAAATATGAAGTACCAATGCAATTAATATTAATCCTAATTTGTTTTCAGAGATTATTTTGTCTTCCTTTGGTCAATGGCAAGAAATTTGAGATTACTTCCTATTTGCATTGGAAGATAACATGAATGTTTTCAATTGGCTACACAGATGCTTTATCCATGTAAATACGTAATTCACTGGAAGTAAAAGAATGAAAAAATGCAATAACCCTTACAGTGTAATCTATGAGTTTTTAAAATGTCTAAGTATATACCACATTTATTTATTAAAACAAAACAAAAAAATGATTGCAATCTGTAATTGTTTGAAATATGTGGGGTTTTATAGTAGTATGCATATATGGTGGTCCATGGTAACTGACAAGTTGTTTTTTCTTTTTGTTTGTTTGTTGTTTTTTTTTTAAGTAAAGCCTATAGAAATTAATATGCAATTTTTTAAGTGTTCAGTAATTCACATATAGGCCTTGGAAGACAGGGAACCTACCACATTTTTTATGTGTCTATCTTAATAAGGGCTATGAAACTGAAACACTGATGGATCATGTTACATACCATGCATCTCCGAAAAGATTTTCATTAAAACAAACTCATAAAGAGACTTAGTGCAGCTTCTCAGCAGATGGCAAGAGGTGTTTATTTGCCTTATGGAATTCTTACTGTTTATATACAGAGAAATGGAGACGACAACTCTGAAGGATCTGGTTAATTCTTGTAGGACTATTTAATATGGATATCATTAGCATTAAAAGTGTACAGGAGGTTTGGTTATATGTTCTTTTTCTAACGAGCCCTACACTTGCACTGAAACTATTCCAACTATTGGACTTCCTTGGGAAAAAAAAAAAAAAAAAAAAAAAAAAAAAAAAAAAAAAGAAATATAGCTTCCTGATGTGGAATCCTGAAGTAGAATAACATAGGGGCTTCTTTTAATAGTCAAACTTTTATTTTCCATTAGGTTTCTTTCTTCCCTTCACTCTCTCAGTCAATTCTCTGTTAAATAGCTCCTGCTATATTTCTGGCACTTTTGAACTTTATTTTTCTTTCTTTGTCCTTTTTCCTTCCATCTGTTTGCTGGTTTCATTGTCTCTTAGCTGCCATTCCCCATTATTATATCCTTCAATCTGCAAATCTTCTCCCATATGTGTTCTTGTCCTTTCCTACGCCTCCTGCCTTTTTATTTTTTCCAGATCTCATTTCCTTTTCACCTGATCTGGCTTTATTCAACTCTGCTCATGTCTATCTTCTGGCCTGTATCAGGCCTCCTTTTCCCTCTGTCCAGTTGTGGATCCATAAACTAAACAAGACTTTGGCAGCAGATGTCAAGAAATGTGGTGTTCAGACCAGAGCTTGACAGCTGCAAAAGGAAAATGAGGATGTAAAAGCCAAACTTTTGATTCAGCTGGTGTGAATACTTTTTAATGGATAAAATATTCAGTGAATACAGCCTTTTTTCTGCTTGCAAATTTTCTTGCAACAGATTGAGACATTCTGTATTTTACTTAGTTAATATTAATTATGTTTTTTTTGTTTGTTTGTTTTTTAACTTAAATTTGAATTTATCTTTTCCTGGTATGTTTGCAACAGTTTTTGTAACGAATCACACTGTACTGTTGTAATCACTTGCAAAGATATAAAATATTATGTAAGTTCCTTGGAATTATGGAACTAAGGATTGTGCACACTGAAGATTCTGTAAACATAAAACTGAAAATTCATAATTATACATTTTATAGCTGGGGAATTACTTAAATTGAAATTTAAGATATTATTTGAGGTTAGAATTTATTTTTTCTAGTAAGAAAGTTTAAAGAACAGCCATACAATTTCACATGAAATTACATTTTACGTAGGAAATTACCAAATGTCAGTTATGTTTCCCAAATCCCTCTAAAATTTTCAAACAAGGAATTTTAATAATTTGTGAACTGCCTGATCTCTGTAAACTGGGTATCCTGCATTTGTGCTATCTAAAGATGAAGCTTTAAAGATATTGTCAAAGAAATTGTCCTTTTATGGTTTTGTTTGTTTTGTTTTATTGGTGGCATGTTTTGTTGTTGTTTTGTTTTTAACTTTTTTTTTTTTTTTTTAAACTGAGAAGGGCTGCACTACATTCGCAGAAATGCTGGCACAGTGGGAATATCAGCATATCTGTGTGTGTCAGGTGATACTAGAAGTGCACATGCCTGTAAATAGACATATTAACACCATGTTATCACTAAAACACTATCTAGTCATGATATACATATATATACATATACATAATGATATCTCTATTGAAACTGTATAAAGACATACTGAATATTGAATGAAAGCCTAAAAGGCTAATCTAGTAATTGCACACCCTGTCCACAAGACTGTTAAATCATGTCCCATTCACTCGAAACTATTTCAGAATATTTGTTCTTGCTTTAAATAAGAAAAATTAAAATAAATAAACAAAAAATTGTTTCTACATTAGCAGTGTTTTAGTTGCCCAATTGAAAAAAAAAAAAAAAAGTAATTCCCCAGCCTGAAGGCATTTTACAGGATTATATTCTTTGTTAAAGGAAGAAGAGGTGTAACCTGCTGTCTGGTGACCTTTATTTTGGCTGAAGACTAATAGACATTGAGCTCTGCAGAGTGAAATTGCATACTTATATCACCTTATTTACATTATTGTTTTCTAGTTCAAATAAGGGTGATATCAGTGCTATGGATGTGGTTTTGCCACACTGTTTAGTAGCTGAAAAGCTGCAGATGCCTTCTTTCTCCCACGCAAATGGGTGTTTCTGCATATCTGTCCCTCACTGCCCTCTCCAAAGCAAGGGGCAGGTATTCTTCTCCAAAACAGGATATCATTGAAGCCCTCTACTTCTTTTACATCTTCTTCCCCAGCAAATGCTAGCTTAAATCTTTTTAGAGAAAACTGAAGGTGTCCTGGATTTCTTCCCATGCTTGAGGATAGAGGCTCTCCTATGTGGCCTTTACTCTAGTCTGAAGCAAAACCCAGATTCCTGTTTGCATTGACACTCTTTTGTCTTGCAGGCAATCCCAGTGGCCTTACTCTTCAAGAGGAGGAGAGCACCATGAGTTCTTCCACATGTACAGCTAAAGGTGAGCACATACTTTGTGAGAAGCAACACCACTACTTTGCTGGGTGGTTAACGCAGGGAAACCAAGCTTGCATTAAGATCCATCAGCAATATCCTCGAACCAATGCACCTTCAGGAGTGGAAGAACTGTAATGAAATATTTTTTGTCTAGAGAATGTTATTGCTTGCTGCCTGAGAACAGCCCACATATGTGGAATCTACCCCGGTACGTGTTTAGTACATACGTGAGTATGCTGTTTTCACATCTATTAAGTTTTTATGCCTGTGAAAGGGAAGAGTGGAAGAAAAGAAGTGACTCAGGGTCTGGGTATCTGTCTCTATTTGTCAGGAAGGTGCTGTCTCCTGAGACATTGTTTACCCATCTTAACTGGTAATGGTCCTCCAAAGCTCAAAAAAACAACCACAGCAGTGATGAATGTTTGCTGATGGACATCAGATGTCTTGCTGGGGTTTAAAAGAGTCTAAAAGAAATCAGATTCCTTAGTCTTCAGCAGAGTTAACAGGTGTTTGTATTATAAAGGTAATGAAATATTTCCTCAGCTTGGGATATGGTGCTGTGGAATATTCAGAATATTCTTCTTGTTCTGAGCTGACAGAACTTGCTTTCAGTAGTTCAGCATTTCTTTGTTTATAAATCTAAATGCTATTGTGTTGTATTGTACTTTGCAGTGTAATAAATTGTAACATTCAACATTAACTGGTCAGGCTTCAGTGATAACAAAAGTTCAGCAGGCTGGTGGCACTCTGATCAATATTGCTTTCTATTTATAGTATTGTTACAAATTGAAGTTTTATTTAAATTAGACAATGCTGAGAAGCTTACAGTAGATCAATAAGCTAAAATACAGTAACGGATTTTAGTTCATGTCTGATAAGCTGCTACTGTTTTGTCACATGCATCCTTAATGTCCCTTAAACAAAATCACATTTACGTATACTGTAACAGACTGTTGTCTGGCAAAACTGCAAAACTGTTTTAAAGAAGAAAGACTGTCACTGTGCAATGAGCAGCAAAGGTGATGGATAGGAGGGAAAAACAGAAAATAGTTTGTGTTTGGTTAGGGATTTGTTTGCTTGATTTGCTGTTTTCTTATTCAGTACAACAGTCTGTTTTCTTATTCAGTGCATCAGATTAGCTACTGCTAATGCTTCAATTCTGCTCTCATCTTTGTGCCAACATTTACCATACCCAATGACAGCAGTACTGTTTTTCTATGACTTCATCTATATTGTGAAATTAGATTTTGGTTCAATATAACAAGTTCATTTTTAGAGACAGGTAAAGCCACCAGATCTTGAGTTTTGACTGGTGATATGGAGACCCATCAACAATTGAAAAATACTTTTAGGACTTTTGGTTGAATTAAAATATGAGGTTATCCTCCAGTTGTTGGAATTTGATTTCTGTCAGTTCTATGATTAGGTGATAGTTCATATGATAGTTCAATGATATCTGAACAGTTCAACCTGAGTGCGTACATCAACTGAAAACAAAGAAGATGACATATTCCTTCACATCCACTTGACACAAGAAGGGAATTATCAAGCATCTTAATTATTATATTAATCATCACAGTCCGTTTGCAGAACTAACAAAGTCTCTCTAACACTATCCAAAATAAACTTAAAATGATGTTGCCTGAAACATGAATACAGAGATTTAACATGGCCTCTGATTTCCCTCAAAAAGTGTTTTGAGATGGATGATTAATAGGGGGACTTCCATTAGACACTGTTAATTTTTAAACAAGATCTAAATCTTTTCACAAAAATTCACATTTTGTTCTTCCAAATGCAAGTGTAGGTGCTTTAGAGATGGGGAAATAATTCAGTCTGACCTTCTAGGTACTGCAGGTAAAAGAAACTTCATACAAAAAATTAAAAACAACAAAAAACAAACAAACAAACAAAATGTTTATACTGCATTGCTAACAAGTCTTAGAATTTTGCCCTCCCAGCACTTCCTTTCCAACATAGTAATTATAAATGGCAAAGCCTGAGATAAACATCCCATCCACACTTCCTTAACCTTCATATCTTCTTTGGGTCACATAGATATGGTGGTTCTATGCATTTGTCATACACTACCCCCATACTATTACTTTATTCAAAACCTCAGCTTGGATTTGACTGCTGTTTTTATTCCTTTTCATTTGGTATTTCAGAGAAGAGCAAAGGCAGGCCAGAGAAATAAAATGAGTAAGGAGGAGTAAGACTTGCTATCCACCAATGGCATCTTGTGTGGGGATGAAGGGCACTGAACATCCACTGTTTGGTGTGGAAGAATCTGAGCCCAGCTGACTATTTTGCAGCTTTACTGTTACCTTTGTCCTCTGTGTTATCTTGTTCTCACGGTCAGTACTTTTTGCACACGGCCTGGTAGTTGTGTCTCCTAAAATGAAGTTGTCTTTTTCTTCTGGTCTGATGTTTACCTACAAGTCTCCCTCCCTTGCTTTATTTTTTTAAAAACTTTTTTTGTTTGTTTGTTTTTTAAAATACATATTTGCTTTTATTTCTCTCCCCTATTTGCTGCCACTAGACAGTTCCCCATTCTTTTACTGATTGCTCCAGCTGCCTGCCTTCTTGGTGTGTGAAGTAACATTCACATCAGACGGAGAAGGAGGTAAAGAAGAGACTTAACTTCAGCTGTGGGCACAGCTTGGGGGGAACTGCTTTCTAGCAGCAGGAAACATCAGCATCTTATGAAACAACTGGGGTTGGTATTCCCCAGACCAAAATGTAAAAGGGACTCCATTCCATCCAGAGATTATATTTATGTATGTATTTATGTATCTGTACACATGTATATACACACAAAAATAACATATTTTCTTAAATCTTGACCTTCTTTCAGGAGATAGTCTTCCTCCTCTGCCCAGAAGCAATGAGAATCTCCCTTGAGAGACCTAAGCCTACAAAGTGTAAAAATGGGAGAAAGATTATCTTGTGCTTTTTTTTTTTTTTTTTTTTTTTTCCTAGAGGACATAAGGCATAAAAGCAAGCTTTGTAGTTTTATATCTGTCAGCATGTCACATAAATATCTCAGTAACTACTGATCTTATCACCATAAAACTTCCATTTATACAGTTAGACATGTCATGTTGGTCAGTTGCACAAAAAGTTAAGCACATGCAATATTAAACTGCAACTCATGCCAGCTCCATTAGCCCACATCTTGACGTTCTCTCTGAACACTATTCGAGGAGAAGTGGGGGAGGAGGAGGAAGAGCGGACAGTGGACTCAGATGAGGACGGACACATGTTGAAAATTGCTGAAATGATGAAAGGGATTACAGAGGGACGTTTGGAGTCTCAGTATTTCCCCCCAAATCAAAAGATCTATTTTCTGTTTGATTAATGACTTCAATAGTTTTAATGACCTCATATAATTTGATTGTATTGTTCATTTTTATTAGATCAGTCTAGCAGCATTTCAGGCTATATCACCTTTGCATGTACAATCTCAATATGCCATCTTAACACTTAGATTACTTTTGCAGCATTTTAAAAGAACAGCTAAATTCAGCAAATACTTAATTTCTAGGGTTGAGGCTGGTTTCTAACTCAGACTTGGTAGGAATGTGTCTTTAAAGAGCAGTGTATGCAATTAGTTATCTGGAGTAAAGTTTGTTGGGAGTAATAGTTTGGAAATTGTGCAATCTGTTGATTTATGTTTTTAAAATTCCCATTAATACTGCAATTAATACTGATTACTTCTTGTAAGGTCTGCTGCAGTTTGTGTTTTAGGCCTAGTAGGCTGAAGTAGTTCGTTTCTATAAGTATCTTGCACAGCAAGTTATTTGTAGGGCCAGGCATCCTCAGATTAGTGATGTTAAAGAACAGTTTTATAAAAAACATTCATGCTTAATTGTGTGACTAATTTGACCAAGTAATTCATACATTTTAAGTATGAAGACTGTAGCAAAAACGACTGAAAATATGTAAGTGGTCCACTGTGAGGCCTAGACACTAAATTGGCTACTTGCATGCACGTATGTGCTTCCAGAGATACTTGCAGCAAATTGCAGATAAGTTAAGTGTTAAGTGCCAGGCATATATTTGTGCTTGGGCAAAATGATCCTGCCATTGGAAAATATTAGAAGATTCATTAACTTCGGATCTTTATTCTTGTTTTTACATTTGTATGGATTTGGCAGGGTAGTGTATTATTTTCTCAAAGAAATACAGAGTACATCTCCCATACTATTCTTTACAGAAATACACAAAGATGCTTTTTTTTTTTTTTTCAGGGCTGATAGCAGAAAATCTCTTTTTTCTGTTGTTAATGATACAAAATTGGCTTTGCTCTAGTATTCCCCACAGAAAATAGTGCACTAAAAGTAGTGGTGTTTAAAATGGTCTTCAGGAATGTCACAATATAAATATATTGTGACAATATATGTCCAAAATTCAGAAACAGTAAAATACTAGCAATATTATTACTCTGTTTAATTTAAGACTTGGTTGAGCATGCTTGTCAGTGAGTCCACCATTGGCATGACTGGTCATTATATAAATATTAGAGCCAACCTGGATATGCCAGCATCCTAAATGAAGAGGAATTAAGGCAAATTTGAGTAGTGGCCTTTTTCCCTTCTTCTGAAGGAGACATTATCAACTCATTAGCTACAAGCCTGCACGGAGGCCCCAACTGTGACTCTTAAAGCAAGAAATACATTTCTTGTAGTTACGATTGACTTTCAGCATGCCAGCTGTCCCTCTTTTGGAAGGGATTGGCCTTATTTTTCAAGTAGAACATGTGCCATCTTGATTACCCAAACTCTTAATTCAATGCTGTTTAATGCTTTGTCTCCTCAAAATATCCCTTATCTCCAGCTTTGATTGGTGGGTAGATGTACCAGTACTGATCAGCTTAATTACCAGTGTGAGGTAGTGCAATGCAGACATGAGGTAGCAGCACACCTTTCCCAGCATTCTGAGGTAATTAACCAAAAAATATTTCCCTGCCACCTGTCTAGCCTTGGAGAAAATCCAGTTTTCTTTCCAAGCTAGGAGAATGGGGGATCATAGAAGAATTTGGGTAGCAGGATGGTTTATCCATATTTTCTGTTCTTTTTTTGTCAACTACAGTGATCATTCCAGAGGCTAAGACTGCTTTCCTCTTTCTTTCCCAACTTACAGCCCAGCTTCTGCAGCAAAGAAACTAAAGAAGTAGGTGAGTCATACAGGAAATTATGGGCTATGATGTTCTAGGGTCTGTGAGGACAGGAATACTAAATATACCTTTGGATGGATCAAGTGCAAACACAAACAAGGCTTGGTCTTACTGTGGCCCAGCTAAAATTACTAATTTTCTCTCACTTGTTCAAAGCTTAAATACAGTCTGGTAGCATATTAAAAACTTAAATTTTGTGAGTGTTCAGTACTTAGAGGAAATGTGCTGTAATTCTTACCATGCCCAAGTGAAAACATATATAGTCTATTTACATTAATTATCTACAGCAAATTAAATATAGAATCTTTCACTCCTTGGTGCTTGCATTGATTTTGGTTCAAAACCAAAACCAACACTATAGAACATCACAAAAATATACATAAAATAATGTTGCTTTTGACATAATTTATTTTGAGTAATTTTACATCTTGTATTTAAGCTTATACAGAAAAGGCATATCATGAAGTAAAAAGTGATGACAGTAATTCTGGACTAACTTCTGACTTCTGATGGCTTTCCACATACTTAGAGCATAAACTGCATGCACTAACGGGTGTATTTTTCCATCCATGAAGAAGACATCTATGGTTAAAGCATCCCAGCTAACCTAAAAATATTTTTCTCCGACACAGTATCAAATCGTCTTTAACTGGTTTTGATTCAATGAAGACTGTACAAACCAAATAAGCATTGTACTGAAGACCATTCACATTTTTTGTTTCCAGAAAACAACTCATGTTTGAGACAAGTTCAATTATCTGCAGTTAGATTTTTTATTTTTTATTCTTATGCTAGAACAGTTATTCTGCCATAGTTCAGGAATAGCTAATGGAATTTCATTCAAGCCTCATTTAAAAAACAAAATCCACACTTTTTGGCAGGATACAAGTGGGAAAAGATTTAGTCCACAATATATATTTTATTCTGGCATATAGAACAGTTGGTGGAAAATGGTTTCCCCTGTAGCCTGTTAGAAACTTAACTATCTGTCAATGATTGCTATGAATGTGGTGCATGACATGTCATGAAAATTCACATAAATAAAAACGGAAAAAACATCCTGTTTCATGACTGCCTCTATGGAACGCTCAGGAAAAAATATATGATGAGGAGAATAGAAGGGTTTTATATTCAAAATTTTTAAAAGTAAGTCTCTGGAGCTCTGGTGGGGGTGAGACCTTCTGCAGTAGTTGTTCTAGGATTACATTTATTTCTTTGTCTACCCTGAGCTGAGGTGTAATAAGGGAAGTTAAAAGGGAAGTTCATTGTCAGTGCTCATTTGGTTATTGACTTTGAATAATCCCAGTTGTAACCAGGACACTGTGATACGGACAGGAGTTGGGGTTGTTCAGCTTGGAGAAGAGAAAGCTCTGGGAGACGTTATAGCAGACTTCCAGTACCTAAAGGGGGCCTACAGGAAAGCTGGAGAAGGACTCCTTGTCAGGGAGTCTAGTGATAGGATGAGGAGTAATGGCTTTAAACTAAAAGAGGGTAGACTTAGATTAGACATTAGGAAGAAATTCTTTACTTTGAGGGTGATGAGGCACTGGAACAGGTTGCCCAGAGAAGCTGTGGATGCCCCATCCCTGGAAGTGTTCAAGGCCAGGCTGGATGGGGCTTTGGGCAATCTGGTCTAGTGGGAGGTGTCCCTTCTCATGGCAGGGGGGTGGAACTAGATGATCTTTGAGGTCCCTTCCAACCCAAGCCATTCTGTGATTCTGTGAAATGTAAAGTTGTTGAAAAAATGTAAAAAATAAAATTATCATAGGCTGCACAGTCTATGAAAATTTATGGAAGTGGAATTAAATTGTTTATGGCCTGCCACATTACTGACAGATAAAATGAGGTTTCAGCTATTGGGTAACTGGTCGTACTTGAGCTAGTGACTTTTGTCCCTGTTCCTGTAATACTTTTTAGTCCACTGCAATTTTTAAGAACTTCAGAAGTGTAGAGGAAGGAACCTGGTAAAAAGATCTCACTTCCACTCACTTCTGTTTAGCTGCAGCCTGATAAACTTGCTCTGCAGTGACCTGTGGCTGTAACTGAGGTCAGCAGGGGTGCCAGAATTAATAAAATGCACATTGAGACTTCAGACCCAGCACATTTAACTACAGAGCTCTGATGTTTGGAGGAAATATTCCCCCACTTGCTCTGTTTCAGCTCAAATATGTGTAGTAAAACCACTTAAGTATGCATTTTTTTTTTTTTTTTTTTGGAGCAGTGATTGGACTGTTTGCTTGGCTGTTTTTGTGAGAATATTTAGGGCTTTTATGAAGTTTCATCCTGCCATATTAGGCTCCCAAAACCTTAAATTTAAGGCTGTGATTAGGTCAAAGGTCTCCCAGAGTATGCAAAGGGACAAACTACTGGGTTTTATGAGCAGAAAAACGCTTCTGAAGCATCCAGATTTTCTGAAGGGACCTGTCAGGGAGCTGGTGAGGCCCTTAGTGCAGATGGCAGGCTGGGGACGGTGGTGAAGGCCAAGCCCTCAGAGTAGGCCGATGTCAGTGCTGGAAAGGCCACAGCAGCACAGGGCGCAGCTGAGATGGGCACCCTGTGGTGCAGCATGGGCTCAGGGCCCTGAGGGCTCCTGGGCCAAACGACAGGAGGCAGCTTGGTGCTTTTAAGGCCTGCAGGTAGTCCCAGCATCCTGCAGGTCTCCGATAGTCTGCAGCTATCACGTGACAGTTTCTTAAAGCAAAACTGCCATTTTGAGGTATATATAGCTCATGTTCCTCAACACGGCAACTTGCAGTTTCAGTCATTCCACGGAGTAGGTTGTTTTTGTATTACTGGTAGATTATGTTGTTTTCTTTGTTTGTTTTAAGTAATAAAATTTACCTTTAAATATCTTGACAATTTTTATAAAATAAAGTAGCTTATTGGTATTTCTGTGTGATAACTGAGGCATTGACACCTTTGGGCAATGCAGCAAGTCCAAAGATTTAGGCCTAGGCTATGGTGGACATTTCCACGCAGGCAGCAGTGCACACCTGGGTTTTGGTGACAGGAACCATAGGAAACCCCGTCTGCAGCTGAAGGTGGCAGCTTAAAAGTAAAATGATTTTACTGATTTGTCTTACCTCCTGTTTAAAGTATAAAAGGAAGCCAGCTGTATATTTTAATTGAAGCAAACCATTCCATGCTTAGTGCCAGGAAAGTTGTTTAGCAGTGACTTTGAAAAATCCTCGGAAATAAGAGTTTATTTTAGAATGCTCTTACTTCTTCAGCAATATATATTTAAGTAGGTTACATGAAGTACTATCCATTTTTAGTTAAAATGACCACTGAGATCATTAATCATGATAACAGCATTAATTGCTTAAATATCTGGTTTGCTGATTTTTTCATGTTCACAACTCTATAAGTATGTGGATTAGATGATGAAATAAAAAATGTGCATCTTTATTCCTGTATTGTCTAATTCCCGTTTGCTCTTCTGTTTAGTCTATTTGTTTATCTAGCCTTTGTCCTATGACTAACTCTGTGTAAAAGTGTGATATGGAAAAAATAAGCTCAGCAATTTTTAGTTAGCTTTTTGTCATGCCCCAAAATGTCTTTCCTGGGTGCATTTTCTGACCTAGATTCAAGTTACAAGCATGAACGTCTGTGTTAGATATGGAGTACTTGTTTGGGTTGTTCTTTATCACATGATTTTTTTGTGTGTTTCATAACTGCTGGAGAATGTACACTCTGGGATTCAACATATTTGTTTTACTGGTTGTAATAAGGAAAACTTTATTCAAGATTTCTGATGCAAATACATTAAAGGAATAGTTAGTGTTTGTTTGTTTGTTTGTTTTTCCCCCATGGGAATTTATACTTTAATTCTTGGACTTATT
Source organism: Anas platyrhynchos (assembly GCF_047663525.1). Taxonomy (NCBI): domain Eukaryota; kingdom Metazoa; phylum Chordata; class Aves; order Anseriformes; family Anatidae; genus Anas; species Anas platyrhynchos. The sequence continues at coordinate 20,894,327 of NC_092598.1, read as the reverse complement.
CTTTCAGAGTGAGAGAGAGAGAGAGACTTTAGTGTTATATAATAAAGTAGCTCATGGTACAATTAATACGATGTAGGAAAAAAAAACACATGCTGAATTTAAATAACTGGAACTGATTAAGGGGGGCATCACAATTAAATGCTAGATAGGATTGACGTAACAAATACAAGATGGCCACTACTTCTAAGTTGAAATACTCTGTCACCCACTGATGTATTCTAGGCAAATTTGTTGATAGACTAAACATTTTGATAGTCTTTCCATTATTTCTTCAAGCAATCAACTTTTAAATTTCTCTTTTCTAGTTAATAAACTTGTGTATAATTTAAACAAAAAACTGTTCTGTTTCATCATAAAAGATTTGTCTGTTACTTTTGGTGTGTAAATCAAGTGGACAGCAAAACATTCTTGAACTTGTTTTTTGAGGTATTTGTTGACAACAACAGGAAAAGAGATCACAGAGACCGCCAATAAGTGTGGACATCAATTATTTTTTAATTGTATAGGAGTATAGTACACTAATTAAAACTAGTATATCTTGCAATGCCAAAGGCAAAATTAATTATTAATTTTTATTAATATTCAGAAGTAGCACACGAAATACATTTAAAAAGATTTTGTGTCTGTGACTGAGATCTTGTTTTGCGTTATATTTTAGCAAAAATAGTATGTTAGCTAAATTTGAATAGTTAAATATGCACTGAAGACTTTATATATATATTGAAGAATGTTCTATTTAGACTAGTTATCTAGTGACAGAATACAAGAGGTAGGAAAAATAATTCTATAAAATTCCCAGGGCTTTGCTTTAACTGTTTTACCTGAGAATTATAAATGTTATTCTGCTATTGTTGCTGTGGATATTTTAATTATCAAATTGAATATTTTTGTTATGATATTTCATATTTAGTAGAATGATTTATTTTCAACTTATTCCAGGGTTTGGCTTATCAAATTAGACATGACCTGAATTGATTTGCCAAACTTGACATGCTTCTGGGCAAAGTTACTCCTTTATTTGTAAGCTATTTATTTATTTATTCATTTATTTTCCCCACAGGTTAGGCTTTAATCTATATAACTCATTTGGAAACTGCCACTCTGGATAAGAAGCCTATCAGGAAGAGCTTTTGTATGAAAACTGATGTCTTTCGCCACTGTTATTGGCCACTTGTTAATAGACCCTTATTTAAAAAGTGACTGGACTGTGCACTTAGTCACATGGTCTAAACTTTTGGGCAGACCTGTGCGGTGCCAGGAGTTGGACTTGATGATCTTTATGGGTCCTTTCCAACTTGGGATATTCTATGATTCTATTACCCTGTGTGTACCAGTTCAGCAAACGTATAGAATGCAAAATTTTAACTTTTGAATGCACAAAATTTGTTTAAAAAACTTCTGGTGGCATTTTTACTTATTTATTGAAAAGAGCATGAGCATTGTATGAAAGGAAAAAAATGGTGGCTGTTGTGAGAACAGTGATTTGCAAAAAGGCAGCTTTGTGTGTTGGTTGTTTTTTTTTTTTTTGAACGTTGACTCCTCTTTTGATGGGAATTGGTTATTAGAAACCTTATCAGAGTATTGCATTCTGCTGCAGGTTTTTTCTAGGCCAATGAGTTTCAGTCTACTTGATCCTTTAAGATTAGGCAGGCAAAACTTTCTTCTTGTTATTATTTTTAAATGAAGCTACTGAACCTTGAGAGATTTGGTTGTCTCTAATCTTTATTTTGAAACACTATGAGTTCCACCTCTCTCCTCTTAGTGATCTTATAACGACCCCTGCAGTCATTCATGCACTGCATAGAAATATGGACACTTTAGTTAAGATCTAAGATAAATATCTCACGTATCTATAGCTTCTTTAGCAGTGTAGAGCAGGACTTCAAAGTTGAGCCTTTGTTTCACCCTAATATCTCAAGCTACTATTATAGCGATACAAAAATACATTTTGTCTTAAAAACAGCGTTGTGCGTTTGATTGCTCCAACTACGCAGAGGTTGCTTTTCATTTTGTTACAGCAAAGCTAACTACTAAAAAACTTAGTTTTCCAGTGTTTTATTTGTATGTTCCATGTAAGTGTGGATGCTATTTTTGTCTTCTTCTAAAAGAAGTCTGTTGCCTTAGGAAGGTCAGTTTGTGCCCACCCCTTGAATTATAATATTATTAGCAAAAATAAGAGTGATGATAATATCCAGTTTTAGTTTATCGTTGGGCCTGTGTTGTGCAGAAGTTCATACCTCTTCAGTGCTTTGTCCATGGCTTGGGAAATGGCACAAGTAATGTTTCTAGTTACCTTGCATCTCTGTGCTTGTGTGTGTACGTGCATGTGTTTCAGCGAGTAGCAAAGAGGAGTCACCACTTTGCTGTTTCCCAGAGGAATCAGCATATGTGGGAAGATTAGGTTGTTGGAGGCAAACTCTATTCTTGGTTCTACTTTGAATTACTTGCTTTTCAAACTTGACTGCAGAATTTGACAAAATACAACTCTGGTTTCTCAAAAACAAACTAACAAAAACCAAACCAACTAACCAGCCAAAAAAAAAAAATTACAAAAAATTTCCTATCACAGTTCTAGAAAAGCAGCTATCAGAAGTTCTCTTGTGAATGTACTGCTCTCTAAAGTGAGTGCTGTGTGTTGTCCAGGAAAAACAGAGAGCACCTTATGGTATAACATTAAAGGGAGACACTTGACAAAGACAGGCAATTTAGATGCTCAGTTCTGGAAATGTATTGACTGAAGATGAAAGCTCTTTAGGGAAGAGACTTTGTCTTCTATTTATATAGAATCTTGCATAATTTAACAAATGTTGGGGACACTATTAATCTCATCCAACTTTAGATGTCTACAGTGTAGCTGTCAATCTTAAGAGAAGATCAATTGCACTCTAAAAGTGCCGGTTTCTCTCCACTGACTATAAAGAGAGCCTGCACAAGTAGTTCGGGTGCAGATAGCCTCATCGATATTTGGGCAGACAAATCCTGCTCTAAAATACTGTCTAATATGGCAAAATAATTGTGATTGACATTTAAGAAAAAATCCTTGGGAATGTATCCTGTTCTTAAATCAGCTAAGAAAAATAATGGCAACTGCTGTTTTTAGTTAGTATGACATTCCAAAGTGAAGTGCCAGGGGTTGGTAGCATAACCACAAAAGCATCAATCTTTTCATAGGTTCTTGAAACATTAATTTCTGTGATTCTATGATTCTAAGTCACTTTCTTTCTCAGAGTAAAAGAATAAAGCTGAACACCTGGGTTGTCAATGCTATAACAGCAGTTCAATAAGAAATGCTATCTCCAGTTGAAAAGACAAAACAGTATAATTAAAATCCTTATGGGAATGGCAACAAAACAATATACTGCTGTTTCTGAGTCTTCTGGATCAGCAGATATTCTTTTTGGACGTCTCAAAAACTGTTTACTGGTATTTTTCAGGGTGGAAATGTTGTTTTGAAATATGAAAGAACATCATGTTCTTCTAAAGCAGTGCCAGTGTCTTATTAGTGGCAAGTCACTATGCTTAAAATGTTGGCCATGAAGAGTCTATATACACAGTGAGTCAGCCATCTGTTCAGACTTTGAATAAGAGCATTTTAGCCAGTATATAGGGACTGATATTACTATTTCTCACAGCGGGCATAAAATTTGCGGGTGTAGCTGACCTGACAGAATGTAGTCCATTCAAGGTAAATATGCAACAAGCTTTTGCTAAAGCTGCTTTGATTGCTGTACAGGAAAGAAGAGCATTGTATGTTAGATGCATGGATCTGTGCTTAACTGAAGCATTATAATCACAATGTACACTGAGTACAGGCAGCTTCACAGAGTTCCTTCACAGAGTACACAGAGTTCCAGGCAGCTGTTTTTGTCTTGCTCACCTCTAAAGGAAATGCTGAGAGGAGAGATGTGAAATATATAAGAATCAGGGAAAAAATACTAATCTATGAAGCTAAAGAGATTCTGTATCAGTTGGCACAGAGTACATATATATGGATGACAAAATAATCAAGTCCAGATTCAGTCACATAGGTACAAAATACGTATCTCACCAAGTTCACTGTAAACTGTGGTGATGGGAATTTAGACTGAAGAATTGAGTTCTTAATCTCTAAAGTTACATTTAAATTATGAGAAAAATTATTTGGGAAAAATGAACAATTTATGTCTCAGGGTAATAGGTCTCTGTATTATATACTGTGCCTTGCATATATTTCAGACTTGTTTTTTAAATTATGTCTTCTGTGATCACCTGTTTGGTGAAATAAATACTTTCAATTCCTACTGAATGTTTTTCTAAAGAATGAATGAGTAGGATGTTAAAATAGACTGACTACCCATTTTTTCCTCAAGATCTCCAGCTCTAAAAAATAAAAAAAAATAATAATTAAAAAAAAAAAAAATCTGTTCTAAAAAATTCAGGTCAGTATATTTAGGTTTTGAGGAATTCTAATACTACATGTCTTGAACAATTGAGTAAAGACTCACTATGATTGTGCTGGAAAGCACATCAGAAATGTACAAGCTGTCCTTTCTAACTCCTACTGGATTTTTTTCATTCTAAGATGTATTTATCATGCCATCCAAGTGGGATGATATCTTGAGAACCGATTAATGTAAAGGTAAGTATCAGTCCTGGTTGGATGGGATTTTATTTTATTTTATTTTTCCAGAAATGCTCTTTGCTCAGGGAAAATCTTGAAATTGAAAGAAAAGGAAGATGTTTAGAGGACTTAGGATCAAATCTGACTTTGGTACAGATGTGACTGTGTCAAGTTTTCATTCATCCTTTCATCACTTTAAGTTGCTTTCAGATTCCTTATGCCAAAGGCTGCCGACAGTCATTCCTACCTTCAGTATAAGAGAGTATTCATCCTGTTTTAACTATTCATAAAAGTCAAGTTAAAAATAAAAATAATAAATCTCTGTCTCTCACTCATGGATGACCCTCTCACAGTTTACAAGATTTTTTCTGACTTCAAGGTGAAATTTAACTTTTTATACTCTGTAAAACAAATACTGGTTAGCAGACCTTTCCTCTAGATGTTTGTATTCATGAACAACTGCTTGTTTTATCAAAAAGAAAAAAATTAATTTGCTTTTCCTAATTTATATTCCTGCCTAAGTGCAAATACAAAACAACTAAGGCAGTGCAAGATGGATTATGTCCATTCTTTGCATTTTCTGCAAATGTAAACTATGTAAAAGCAGTTACAGTGAAGCAGCCCAGGAATTACCTAAGGGTATAGCACTAAAGACAGGATGAAGAAAAGAACCAGCTCAACTGTTAGGTTGTGCCTGCATAGCTGGCATTCTAGCATGCACATTTACATATGTAAAATGAATACACTTGATCAGGAGTCACAGAAAAACTGAGTCAAATGTAATTTTGCAGATTATCCTCCAGAGCAAAAATGCCACTTTAATTGAAAGCAACCAGGGAAACAAATGCTGTATTTTCAAGAGACATGATGGAGTGCAAAGGTTATGAACAAAGCAGTAACAGCTACAATGAGCCACCAGAAGCAGTAGTGAAAACTGTCTTCTATAGCATATGCACAGTTCAGGCCTTTTCTTCACACCTCAGAATGCAGCAAGAATATCCATCAAACTCAATCTGTTGCTCTACCAGTGGAGATATATTTCAAATGAGAAAGTGCAGACAGTTACCTGTAAAGATCATCTATTCTATTAACAACTGAGATCCATAGGTAGCTCCGATCTTTTCTCTTGAACTGCTCCACCAACCAGCTACAGCTTCAAGAAGAGGGCCCCTATGTTGTAATACTGATTTCTGATGAGGTCTTCCTTTGAAAATATCAATGAATTTGGATATCTTCTAAATTTATAATCAATGTATGCCTTACTAATTTACATTATTAAAACATTATTAAGAACTGAGCTGTCCAGAAAAGCTAGATGATATCTGAATTTGCATGATGGATGTACAAAATATTTTTTCTCTTAATTTCCTCTTTTACATCTGAACGTGGTGAATGGCATCGACCTATGTATGTGAATGCCAAGAAGCTTTGCACAGCAAGTGATCCATCTGCAATGCATATTCCATACTGCTCATTTTACTTACCGTAAGTCAGAGCACAGTATGTCTATGCATAAGATAGACAGCATGTCATAGTTAAGTCTGGGTTTCTTGTCCTCCTGCAGAGTTGTCTTTCTTTTTATTGACTGTGTTACCAAATATTGAGTGTCAGTGCTTGAGAGTTTTGCATGAGAACTGGATTTCAGATCCTACTTGACCTATGGTTTTCCAGTTGTGGATAAAATGTACTGGCAGATGTTTTAGAGAAAAATTCAAGATATTTGTTAAACTGTATCTTAAATATGTTCCAATGTAAACATAATTCTTTGTATAGTAGAGATCTTGAAAAATCTCAATCTTTTTTACTGCTGACATGCAAACTCTACACACTTTGTCACTATAAGTGGCAAAGACTATATTTTCAGTAGCAAAAATGTGTCTCCCATATTTGCATGTGTTTTGTAGTGTTAATCATGGACTTCCTATCTGAGCTTTTTCCTATGCGAGACTGTTTCTCCAAGATTGCTGAGATTTATTTTTAACAATCATTTTTAGACACTGGTATGACTTTGTTTATTGCATAGGGCAAAAGTTAAGGATGTTGAGGAATTTGATTTTTTTTTTCAGGGTGTGTTAATTAATTGATCAGTTAGTTAATTTCTAAGAAAAAATCTGCTATCTTGAATTCTTAAACTGCTACATTGAACTTTCATGACAACCAGTAAATTTTCACTCTGTCAAACTTTGGAAATATGTAAAGCATTGAGATTATGTTCTCTGACTTTCATCTTAATTATATCAAGAGTAAATTCCCTTGAATTATCTCTAGACTACAACAGTAAGATAAAAATCATATTGTTAGAATAATTAGATTTCTAGTGGGCAAACAAAGGAGCTCTACCTCATTATTTTTTTGTGTGTGTGAAGTAGAGCTCTCAACTCCTAATTTACTTTAAAATCTTAAGATTTAAACAGAACAAAGGTGTTTTTGTAAGCAAATGAACAACTGAACTGTGCCTTCCCAGGAATGCATCCTTTTTGTTCTCTGGTAACCAGACCATGACTGGGCAAGAAATGGCAATGCTGTGACTAGACAGGAGTTGTGCATGTGCTGACTGGCCAGTTATCTTCTGCTAAATGCAAAGTATCCTTGTATCTGCCTTTTATACTTAGAGTAGAGATGCTATATTGGTCTTTCTTCATACTACTAATTTCCATGAAACTTTCAGGGATATAATTACATCTAATTATGCTGTGTCAGATAGGGCAATGAATCTCAAAGTGATTAGGGAGAAAAGGAAGGTTTTGGTTGGTTTAAGGCAGACTTCTTTGTGAAGTCAAGCTAAAAACAGATAGCAAGTTTCCCTCTGTGGACCTGAAAAGAAGCTCTGCTAACTCTTTTTAACATACGCTTTAGCATAGGATTTAATTTCATCTACTTTTCATCTTCAGAGTTACTATTTTTTTCCTTTTCATTTTACCTGTTTCTCTTACAACACTGCCAAACTTCCACCCATTTTTATCTTTCTGTTCTTAGTGTTTAGCCTGTTTTCCATATACTGTAGCCTATTTTTGTATTCACCTGAATTCCTTTGTCTCATGGTCCCCACCCCTGATTGGTGTTCCTGATCCTCCAGCTCTATAACTATAAATCCCCTCTGTTGTTTTAACCAGGCATAAAATATGAAATGCCTTGTCAGCTCTTTGACCATTGTTTTTCCAACACTGTTCCCCCTGATTTTTGCTGCCACTCTTAATTCCTATGAACAGTTTTCCATCAGCATTACCCGAATAGACACTGCTCTGGTTGTGCACTCCAGGCTATGGTAGTGCAGATAAACATGCTCCCATTGCAAGACCCAGTAGTCACACAGCATAAATTTTATTCTACCTTGGCCATTCTGACCCAACTTCCTCTGCTTGCTGTGCTATAGCTGCACCTTTTGGTCCAAGCAGCAGTTTTTGTTGCTGGACCCAAGGAAGGTTTACTCAGACTTTCTGTTCTTCCCTCATCCTGTGACTCCTCAGAATCTGCAGTTAATCTCGCTAGTTTCCCCTCCTCATTTCCACTGTGTAAGAGGACCACAACTGAAAAGTGTTTTCTCATCCATTGAAAGCTATTAGCTTGCACCAGGATGCACTGATCTCCCTCTTGCCAAGAACCGGGAATGGCTAGGTGGCCTTGCGCATCAGCTTTCCAAGAGAAAGGAGCTAAAGGCTTTGAGAGAGGTGTTGTAAAATACAGAAGCATTCGGACTAAACATAAAACCTGCTTATTGTCAAATATAAACAAACTGAACTCGCCTTGCAGTGGGAGTGCACTGATGATTGTGTAGTCCTGCATTTAATGACATTCCAAGGACTGCCAGCTCCATTATGAGAATAAAAATAAATAAATTAATAAAATCCAACAGCAAGAAACATTTACATACAACCCAACACATATTAGTCAAAATGTAGTCAGAATATATAAATAGAGCCCAACTTACTGGAGTCAGTATACAGGAGTCAAAGTGTACAAATAGATATTATTTTCATATAGTCCCCTTTGTTTTATAGGGGCCAGAGCAGGATGCACACAGGCTTGACACCCTCCCTTGTTGAGGGGTATCCGGAATACTTCAGGATCTGTGCATATTTAAGGCATGCATTGATCCTCTTAAGACTTTCATTTGGTGCAAAATACTTCAAGACAAGGATTGTAAACACAGGCTGTTCTGGCCATGTTCTTTTTCAAAGTATGTGAGAAACAGAAGATGCTCCCCTAGCATCAGTTTATATCTGTGGAAAAAAAGGTAAACAAAACTGGGGGCCCTTGTTCCTCTCTGCCCTTCATATCTGGATAAGAACTCCTAGCTCTGAGTTGTCCACCCACAGATCCTTAAAAAGAATGCAGTGGTAAAACTTGGACTGCATTTTTCCCTATAACTGGCAGGTTCAAGGAAAAGTGAAAACAAAGTCATTATTATCAAAGTCAGTTGTTATCTGTGGCACCTTTTCCAGGCCTGGAGTCCAACAGCAACTCTTCTTAGCCAAGGGATATCTACCATTCATCTCCCATGACATTCTGGTCCTGGAGATGGTAACGTAGAAAAGCAGGTTACTAGGTGAAAATGAATGGCCATTGTGTTTAAAGGTGTGTTTAGCAGATTGCATCAAGTGTGCTTAGCCAGCAAAGGTCAGCCACAAGGTGGGAGGAGGGACCTCATGGAGAGGTCTCTCCATGAGTGACCTGATGGAGAAGTTGCTGTGTTCTCAGATTCTGGAAATGTGTGCTGCCACAGGTCTTTTGTGTCTTTATGTTCCCAATTGTGGCAGCTGAGCAAAGTCTTTTGTTCCTCTTGGGGGCATGAAGTCTCCCTGGCAAATTCCATATCTGTGTATGGTTGAAATGATCTTCAGACTCCTTGGGGTATAGGGGTGTATCATCAGGAAGTAGCGTTGTGGACCAGACCTTGCTATCTTGAAAGCCCAGGATGATTTTGGATTTCAGGTTCCCCAGGCAGTCTTTCAGACAGCACGTAAGGATTCCTAAGCTGTGATGAGGCTCCCTAATGGTGCTTGCAGCATTTGTGATGCTTCAAGTGTCTGTGGATAAAGAATATGGACTGTAGAGGGATATTGTCCTTTAGTATGTTAGGACAATATAGATACAGCATGTTTTACAGCTTTCTAGCAAGAACAGGGAGGAAGTGACTATCTAAGCCGAGGAAAAGCTTCAGTAGAAGAGAGCAAACCACTTTAACTGATAGTGAGGAACCATTTGTCTTCTCCTAGCATTGTGAGCAGGAAAAAAAGGATCTCCAATTTTAAGATTAGTGACAAATTTGTGTGAGTTGCAATTCTTTGAAAATGAAATTTATTAAACTTGAAATAAAGTGTTCACCCCTGAATGAACATCTCCTTTTGTACGCTTGCAAGATTTTGCTCATGGGCTTTTTACTGCTATTATCTTGTTTGAATGAATGTACCCTTAAGGCCAAAATCCATATTGCTGAGTTATTATGAAATACAGACTTTGTCTCCATGTGCTCCTACACTTAACATTGCACAACAAATGATACCTATGTGGTAATTCGCAGGTGAATGACTGAAGAAAGACAGAGACAGGAGAAAGTTGTAGCTGGTGGGTTATTGTCATGACCTGAAGGAACTATGGTGAAAAGTGAGTTTTGTATATTCTAATACTGATGTGTGTGCCGCTAAGTATTTTTTGTTCATGCCATTATCTAATTTGATATGAATAGCAACAACAGCTTACAATCTTAGGGATTGTATGTACTTAAACATGTTACCAACAGATTTTAAGTATATATTTAAAATCTTCTTTGGGGAGAAATATTATTAGAAGAAAGCAAATTTTCTCACATGGTGAATTCTTTAATCCTAAAGGTCAAGTTCAAGCTTTCTCAGCATATTGGTATGAGGAATTACCCATTAATTAAATAACATGAGTCATATTATGCCATTGATTTTTTATATATTTCTTGCTGTTTGATTTTAATTAATGAGGGTTCTGTACATAAAGTATTCAAGAAGAGGTCCAGTGTTTAGAATCGGAACTATAACGAAAACATGGATAAGATAGTGTGGTTTGCTAATTGTAGTAACGATTGCCATCAGAGCCTCCTACACTGTCTGTGCTCAGGCAAGATTGCCATATGTCACAGGAAGCCTTGCCTGAGCAAGGACAGTCAACCCCAGAGCTGATTCACTCTTATCAAAATAGAACACAGCCTGCTTTTAATGCTTTTAGAGATCATTAAAAACCTTCAAGGTCTTTACTGAAATAAGGTGTGTTAACTCACAAATTCAACCTATATTTTAATCAATAGGTTTTGCATTTTCACGGACTTTGGATGCAAACATCTGAAATGTTTAAAAGAAGGCTGTTATTCAACATGTTCCTGCTCGTGGGCTTGATGAACGTTTTGCTGGCCGCTGACTGTGAAGGTAGGTAGATTGTGTTTAAGCTAAGATCTGGAGCCCTTGGTCAAAAGCAGGGCTATACTGTAGTACATGTAGTTTTCAAAGTAACATAACACAGTGTCCTCTCCAAAGATCATACAGTCTAAAGCTGTGTTAATGCTGAGTATTGTATATGTGTGGAGGCTTCTGCATAATACAGAACTGTGCAGTATGTTTCTTTTCATAACGTGGTGAAACTTAGCTCAGAGAAAGCTCTTGCAGTGCTTAAGACTCAGGAATATAAACTAGATGGTCAGGGTAAAGAGCAGACATGGCCAACATACATGTATTGTTTAAAATGATACACTTGAATGGAACTTCATAGCTGCTTTTTTGTTGTTGTTGTTGCTCTTCCCTTCCCTTCCCTTCCCTTCCCTTCCCTTCCCTTCCCTTCCCTTCCCTTCCCTTCCCTTCCCTTCCCTTCCCTTCCCTTCCCTTCCCTTCCCTTCCCTTCCCTTCCCTTCCCTTCCCTTCCCTTCCCTTCCCTTCCCTTCCCTTCCCTTCCCTTCCCTTCCCTTCCCTTCCCTTCCCTTCCCTTCCCTTCCCTTCCCTTCCCTTCCCTTCCCTTCCCTTCCCTTCCCTTCCCTTCCCTTATATTACAGAATCACAGAATTTCTAGGTTGGAAGAGACCTCAAGATCATCGAGTTCAACCTCTGACCTAACGCTAACAGTCCCCACCAAACCATATCCCTAAGCTCTACACCTCAACGTCTTTTAAAGACCTCCAGGGATAGTGACTCCACCACTTCCCTGGGCAGCCTGTTACAGTGTCTAACAACCCTTTCAGTAAAGAAGTTCTTCCTAACATCCAACCTAAAACTCCCCTGGTGCAACTTAAGCCCAATCCCCCTTGTCCTGTCACCAGGCATGTGGGAGAACAGACCAACCCCCACCTCACTACAGCCTCCTTTAAGGTACCTGTAGAGAGCGATAAGGTCACCCCTGAGCCTCCTCTTCTCCAGGCTGAACAAGCCCAGCTCCCTCAGCCGCTCCTCGTAGGACTTGTTCTCCAGGCCCCTCACCAGCTTCGTCGCCCTTCTCTGGACCCGTTCAAGCACCTCGATGTCCTTCTTGTAGCGAGGGGCCCAAAACTGAACACAGTACTCGAGGTGCAGCCTCACCAGAGCCGAGTACAGGGGGACGATCACCTCCCTAGCCCTGCTGGTCACACTGTTTCTTATACAAGCCAGAATGCTGTTGGCCTTCTTGGCCACCTGAGCACACTGCTGGCTCATATTCAGCCGACTGTCCACCATCACTCCCAGGTCCTTCTCTGCCTGGCAGCTCTCCAACCACTCATCTCCCAGCCTGTAGCTCTGCTTGGGGTTATTGCGCCCCAGGTGCAGGACCCGGCACTTGGCCTTGTTGAACTTCATACAGTTGACCTCAGCCCATCGGTGCAGCCTATCCAGATCCTCCTGCAGAGCTTTCCTACCCTTGAGCAGATCGACACATGCGCATAGCTTGGTGTCATCTGCAAACTTACTGAGGGTGCACTCAATGCCCTCGTCCAGATCATCGATGAAGATATTAAAGAGGACCGGCCCAAGCACCGAGCCCTGGGGAACGCCACTAGTGACTGGCCTCCAACTGGACTTGGCTCCATTTACCACGACTCTTTGGGCCTGGCTATCCAGCCAGTTTCTAACCCAACGAAGCGTGCGCCAGTCCAAGCCAAGAGCAGCCAGTTTCTTGAGGAGAATGCTGTGGGAGACAGTGTCAAATGCCTTGCTGAAGTCAAGGTAGACCACATCCACAGCCTTTCCCTCATCCACCCAGCGCGCCACTTTGTCATAGAAGGAGATCAGGTTCGTCAAGCAGGATCTGCCTTCCATAAACCCATGCTGACTGGGCCTGATCGCCTGCTTGCCCTGCAACTGCCGCATGATGACTCTCAAGAGGATTTGCTCCATGAGCTTCCCTGGTACTGAGGTCAAACTGACAGGCCTGCTCTGCTCTGCTCTGTAGTCTTTTTCTTTTAAGTTGACCTAAGCAGAACATCGTTCATGGTTTCATGAGATTGTAGAGACCAAATCCCCACAAGATGGGATACATTTTCTGTAAAACTGTGATACTCCTGGATTGACTCCTTAGCTGGCTCACAGTTTACACAAGGAACCACTTCCAGTCATCCCATGAGAGGATCCAGTCATTTAGCTTACTTACATGTAGACTTTCTCCCATAGAAGGCATCAGGTTTGTTAAGCTATAACTGGTATACTGCTTGCTTTTGTCTAGTTTTAACTGTCTTTCAGGATTGAGTTCTAGTTGAATAATTATCCTTTCCAGAATTAAATAAATAAATTGGCCCTAAACAGATAATGTTAAAATTTGCTACAGTATCAAGTTCTTAATAAACTGAGGAGCATCAAAAGTGAGGTGTTTTTCTAAACATTAGTTTCCGTTACCATCAATTTTTATGATTTTCAGAGAAAACTGTACGTTCTGCTAAAAGTCAGTAGCTTTCGTTTGGAAAGTTTGTTTCACTCACTCTCTCTGCATATTACAAACATTTATGTTAGGAGCAGTGGCTATAGTTGCTTCCAGCCTCTGGTCACAGCATAGTATCCATATCTTTCTATAGGGTCTTTCAGAGTATTTGGGAATAGCTTGTGCCACAAACATGTCCCACTGTATCAGGGAATCTTAGGTGTATGATTTTCTCTGGTATAGCATCACACAATATAGTCACCATATAAGGCAGAAACAACAATTAAAATTGATGTTATCCACTTAAATATAAATTATTATATTAGGGTTTACTTTGAAACTGTAATATGACTGACCACCAGTTATTATTTTAAATAACTTTTGGAGCTAGCAGCAGCGGAGAGTGTATGTGCATGTGTGTGCAGGGGTCTTTTGTAAAGCTTGGAGGTTGCTTAGCTGACACCCCAAATCAGGGAGCATTGTTTTTCAAACTAATTTTTATTGTCACCCAGTTTATTCTTTTCTTCATACTGTGTCTCCCTTGTATCAATTTTAGACTAAAATACTGCAAAAACAAAAACAAAAAAAAAGCTAATGGCACTTTCCACAGTGTTTCAAAAGGTTTTTTAAGTGGAAAAAGGTATTTAGTATTTTTAATAAGCATCTTCAATACTATTGAGTTGGTTTCTTTGTTCATATCACAAGATTAATTATGCTGTCAAGCACTTTCAAGGCCTGCTTAACAAAGATTCAGTGATATAATGGTTTGCTTCGCATTGCCTTTTTTCTGCATAGCAATCACAATCAGCATTAGACAATTTAAAACCCTTTCACAAGCCGGAAGTTCTGAAGAGCCTTTTAATCAACAGAAGTAATTTTGCAAACAACTAGATACAGTGTTTTTCATATTAACTAACTTGTGTTAAACTCTGCTATATGCTTGACTCTCTTGTTCTCCTAATGGATTATTCAGATTTCTAGGAGACTAGAAGTAGGGAACACAATTAACACAAAATGCATTTTGCACCCTGTGAAAATTGTAATCTCATATTAGTAATCTCTAACTTGGTGTAAATATAGTGTTAGTATTTCACTGCAATTTCATGTGTTTTAATTTTCCCTTAATATGCTGTTCTTCTATAATCACTTAAAATATTTTTGAAAAAATGTCTGGAAATATAATACTTGTTGTTTTAAGGCAGACCACTGTTCCTATAGGACAGGTTAGAAATCAAATAACAACACAATTTGAGATTCTGAAATTCAAGTTAAAGTAGGAAAATTTGTTTAGAAATTTGCATTCTGAAATCATCTAGCTGAAGAATGCTTCATACAGTAATTTTGTTGCCATATAGCATGATAAGCATTCCTACATGATTTAAAAACACTTATTTGATGGAGAGATTGCAAAAGCAAAACCACGCTGTGATTTTTTTTTTTTTTTTGGCAAGCACATTTATAAATGAAACTAACCTGTTAATGACACCTTTAAAACACTCATTTTTTTCTAAACTGCTAGAAGCATTAATTTGTACCATTGCTGCATGCGGTAATTAGCAACTTCAGCAGTGATTTTCTCTGCCCTAAACCTTTCGTGTTTGACACTGTTCCAACCCGGGAGAGGAGTGACCCTGGGATACAGTGCTACAGGACAAGTGGAGCAAATCCTGTCACAAGAAATAACAGGGTCAGAAGACATTGCTAATGAAGTCATAGCAACTGGTTTAAAGAGCCAATCAGAGAAGGCAACAATCTGTAAATGAGGATATAATTAGCAGAAAAAATAACATGCTTTGGTTGGATTCTAGGGGAGCTAGTAATGAAGGCAATGACTTGATATTGAGAGAGATTCCGAAAGATTAGAGCAAACATTGTGCAACAAAGAATACGTAATTAGCAAAAAAATGAATATGCCTTAATTAGAAAGAAAATACGTGATTGAATGGCATGGAGTAGGCTTTTAATATGAATACAATAATGAATGTTAGCCCAGATCTCCATGATGAAGTCCTATCTTCACTTTTTTCTTTTTTACTTTTACCATTTTGATAGTGAAGAAGATGGATGGTAAATTCATATATTTGGTGTGACATTAATAATATAAAAACACTTTTGAGACAGTAATTCAGAAGTTTTTTTTTCCCAATTTGCATGTTTGCTATCCTCTAACACAGCATGGCAGAAAAAACAACACTGCATCTTTTAGCTGGCCTTAACATTCTTATGATGTGAAGAAGTAATTATTTCAGATAGGTGTCCTGTGACATATGAGGTAATGCTGGTTCAGATACCCCACTTACAGGATGAAACCCCTGTGTTTTTTTCATACAGAGAAAGAGTCTATGGGGTTGAGGCACTGAATGCATGTACATAACTCTGACACTGTTGCAACTTGCATTTATTTCTTGGCATATATATTTAAAGTAAGGGCTGATCTAAAATTCATTAAACGTAGAAAATGCTTCCATTGAGTTCAGTAGTTTCTTGATCAGACTCTGAGCAGAAAAACTGGAAATTTTATTAGTAAAAATTAAATGTTATTATCCTGAGCATAATAGACCCAAATAGAAGAATCCCATAATGGATTATGCCAGTAATGTACAGTATTTGTGGCCAGTATTATGTACAGTATTTATGGCCAGCCGTGATGAAAAGTATAATGTTCTACTGCTTATCATTTTATTACAATGGAAGAATCAGCACTCTAACTTGCTAATAATTTTTCACTTTTATAGACATCTAAATGATATTATATTTCCTCCCTTTTTCTCTTTTTACAAAATGATTCTAGGATATTGATTGTCATTTATTTTTACTCATGATATTTAATTGTCATAATTAGCAATCCATGTCTCATTCCCTATCTTAAAAATATCCTGTCAATTTTATAGCATATTTATAGATTAATTTAAATGTATAATTTAATTTATTACTGCATACCTTTGGTTTGTCTGTAACATTAAAATACTTATGGTACAGAATATTTTAATTAAAACTATTCATCAAATGAAGTCCAGGTAGCGTCCTTATCCTTGTTTGCAGTAGGGGGTTCTGGCAGTGAAAGCAAGCAAAATAATGGGTCAAATTTAAAAAATAAAAATAAAATCTAAATATAGCTTTTTCAAAGATCCAATTGCTTAATTGAAGGTGGAAGAACAAAACAAAACAAAACAAAAAAAAAGGGAAAAAAATGAAAAAAAATGATGTGTTTGTCAGTGGATTCCAGAAATTATATTTATGATTTTTTTTTTTCCTGTGCAGACATCAAATCTGCTAATGTCAGGGCCACAGCAGAAGTAAAACTAGATGAGAAATGAGCTTGAATTTTCATGTGTGACATATCTCAGTTTGACAGTCGGAGTCTGCAGGAAATTGGGATACAGTTTTCAGTGGGTTCTTCTTTTGAAATAAGCTGTACTATTATTTTTTCTAGCACTGGAAACTTCACTCTCTATTTATGAGGATCAATGTATTTACCCTTTTAGGTTAAACATTTTCTTGTATTTAAATAAAAAAAAAAAAGAAAAAGAAAAAAGAAAACTTTTAATGATATTTGTAATGAACCAAGAGTTATTAGTTTTCTATGCTATTTTTTTTATAAAAAATACAGTGTAATACTGTGATGAAAATACTAACTCTAGCATAACTGAATCAAGATTTTGCTGCAGCTCTCAGTTGACAGTAAGTCTACCATTCTTTTACCATGTATGCTATTAATTCACTTCCTAGAACTGTCAGATACGCTGAGAGTAAGGGAAATATACTAAAAATATCAATATATTTCTCTTCTTCATTTAGGTAGTATATCTTTACTGATGCTATTTTAAATTAAGCAGTGAAATAGTGTTGAAAGTTCTGACTAGCTCTGATAACAAAATGGATTAAAAATTAGCAAGTTGGGAAAAAAAATGCAGAAATAGAATCAGCTGACAACTTAATTGTTCAGCTTGTATGCAAATATTCTGACAATAATTTGCCAATGCTCTTGAATTTAAGTTTAGGAACACATAATTATAGCATTAATTGTTTCTTGTGCTTTAATTCTAGGTTTCTGTCACAAAACAGGAGGCTTGACTGTAATTCATGAGGAAATATAAAAACTATTCATTTTGTCTTCAATTAGCTTTAAGCATATTCTATTGCAGTGCAATGCAGTATTACAATAATTATTTATGTTAATCTACAGAGTAAGATACAGTAGACTGGCATAATAAATTGTCTTTATGCTGCATAGCAATGTCTTTTTATTCACCTTCTGTATTCACAAACAAGAGCATCTAACTGAATGTGCTAGTTGTCAGTCTGCAGGATAAAAAAGAAGACTTAGTGGCATGTAAGAAAGATGTAGCCCTATAAAATCCACTATTCATATAACTATTTGTTTTTAAAACTCTCTTATAATAAAATTGAATATCTGAGTCTGTCTGAAGTGCAGAGACGAGATGATGCTGACAGGCTGGATTGGAATTTGGCCTGAATCTCCTTTTCTTATTCCAGCTTTGATTGCTAAATTAATCACTCAGATTTATGTGAAGGTGAAAGCTACACAACATCTTCATCAAGGAAAAATAGGGTTACAATTCAATAAAATGTGTGGTAACACTTTATTGACTAATGAATATACAGCTCCTCCTGACTGCTGTATTTTACTGTTGAGGACTGTAGCAGCATTGCAATTACACTGCTAGTATTTGCTAAAGATACGTCTGACTCCTTGCCTGATCTTAAAACATGCTTTACAAAAAGACAGGGAGTAAGAGAAGGCCAAGGAAAGGCAGGCTATGCACCATCCCACGGTCTTGTGGGGAAACAAGCCATGGACAGATAATAACAGTGCAAACAAGTTGATGCTGCTATTTTTAAACAAGCTGTTATTATTGACTAACAGAGGTTGCTGTAGGTGGGATGTTGTTAATGACAAAAGCTCTGGAACAGTAAAATTGCTACTAATCCATGTGCTGGAAAGCCTGATAATGAGAAACACCTAAGTGCAGAATTAAATAGTGCTCTAAAATCATTTCCACTACATGTTACTTGATAAGGAGACATAGCTTCCTAAGCAGACCTTTTTCCTTTTCAGAACTCTCTATCCACAGAGATTACTCTTTCATTCACAAATTAGGGGGATGAGTAAGTCCTGAGGGGGTAATGCTGCTTTCTAAAAGAAGGATACCCCATTACTTTGAAACAGGCAAAAAACATTCTGGGACAAGCTATTTTAGAGCCCACTCAGAGAAACAAATAAATTATGGCATGATCCTTAAGCAAGTATGTGAGTGTGTGTAAAACCTTGAAGTACTGTAACTGATGGAAGTCAAATGTTCTGTGAAACTCTGTTTGGCATTGTATGAATGAACAGTCCGCACTGAATGGTCAGAACAATCCTTTGTTTTCTCATCCACTTGTCTGATCCCATTGACTTTTACCTAGTGGCTGTCTTAGCCCACAGAGTCATGGTGTGAGAAGGCCAGTCCTGAGCAAATTTCCTCAGTCATGGGTCATGGGGTCATTTGGAAGCTCTGTGGGGGGAACTGGATTTGTTGTTCATTGCACCCAGTTGAACATGTATGACCATATCTTTCCCCAGTGGGGAAGTTTCTTCCTAAAATCAGAGGCAAAGGAATCATGATGTGCTTTCGTTTTAATACCTCTGCAAATTCAGATTATGGGTATCTGATTTTGGACCATGCAGTGCTACAGTTCTAGCTTTCCGTATGTATTAGATATAACTAATAATTTCCAACCCAACTAGTATGCAGTTACTCCAGAAATATGTTGCCAGTTTTTGTTGTTGTTATTGTTGTTTTTTAATTAAAGTTCTTTAAAAAGAACTTACAACACTTTGACATGACTTTCAGATGTAAATCATTTTCTAAAACAATTGCTGAAAAAATGTGTCATTAACTAACATTTTTGTTTAAGCTGTAAACCTCTCAAAAATTATAAATTTCCATTATTTGAAATGAGGTGTATAAAACAGCCCACTCAACTCCGAGTTTCTGAAAAGATTTGGGAACTCTAACAGGCTTTCAACAGGCTTGTTCTGCATTTTGAGTTTGTAATGCAATGCAATCCAAGTGAGATTTATATGATTTCACATTTTGTTGCAGACATTTATAGCTCAAAGCTATTACCTGACTGTCTTCCATATCAGGCCATTTATGTAGCTAAGAAAACACTGGCATCTGTTTAATATTTTATTGTTTAAAAAAATTTCTTTATTGTGCAGATATAATGTCACTAACATTTTCATGAATAGACTTTTTAATTTATTCTTTCCATAGAGCTGAGAATATGTACCTTCATATAAATAAAATTAACTCTGAGTTGACCCATAATCTGCATTGCAAGAAAATAACATAATGGGAACTGTTTCTTCAGATTGGGATTTATTTTTTTTTCCTTAAGTTTTCTAATATTTCTGAGATTTTTTTTTTATTACAAACAGGAAATAGCTAATACCTTGTGACACTTTGTATTGAACTTCAAAAAATACATTAAGCACATGCATAATTTCTCTCAGTGTTAAGTCCTAACTATTTGGTATCACTGATATATAAATTCTTAAGAATGAAATATTTACAGGTCTGTTGCCTTATTATTAAAAATGCATAATTCCTCTGTACCCTATCAGTCTATATACTGTAGATCACTTAAGGAAGGAAAGAAATGTAGTTATATTATTTCCATTTTATACACAAGTTAATACCACAGTAAATGAAGTCATAGAGCAGGTACAGCTTTTATGCAAAGAAAAAAAAAATCTGTCACCTACATTATTTTCCAATTTGGTTTGTCTTCAATTAAGACAATGATAAGTTTCTTTTGTATTTTTTTGACGTGGGAATGCCAAAATGGTAGCAAATTTGGTGTAATAAAACATAAAGAGAACAACTGTGAAGCAAGCCTGCTTCAAATAAAGCTCAGAATCAGAGCAGCACTTAGACAACCTCAAACCAAAACCTTGCAGTATAATACAGTTCTTCATGAAGCAGTTGTGCACAGGACATGTATGATGCATAAGTGTATAGAGACAAATAGATGGAAAAGTATGGCTATCTATCTGCAAATAGATGGCTTGGTCAAACTGGCAAGAGGTCCATGGCACCTGCCTATCAACAAGTGTGAAGTGTTTTTAAACCCAGAAAACTGCTGGGTTCACCTTAGAAGGAAAAACAACCAACCAAACAAACAAAACTCTAGTTTCTGATACCATTGGTGCACTTGGAGCTCAGGAGAATTTCTCCATCTTCATCTTGCTTGGATACATAGGCTTCATAGTGCTGTCTCATTGCTGAGAGGCAGTGTCTGAAATATGAGCACTTTCTAGAACTGAAACAGTCAAGGGCTAGTTGAGAATGTGTATAGTTTGCAGTCAGCACCTGCTTATGTCAAGGCTCAAGAAGAGCAGGAGGACCTGGAAAAAGTGTAGCAAGAGCCTCCTCTTGTCATTGTCTCATCATCACTTGACCTCCACACTGTGTGCTGTGTCAAGAATCTAGTTCAGAATTTCTGTCTGTCCTCAGCAAAAATAATGTGTTATGAGCCAAGATAGAAAATTTGTGTGAGGGATTCTCTGCTCTGCAAGCTCTGCAAAAGAATTCACCCTACAGCCTCTGTGTCTCCCCAGCATACTGTTGATGCCATGAATGGCTTGATTTCAGGCACAGTGGGAGCAACAGATCTTGAATTTGCAGCTCAACATTAAGGATGCATTTTTCTCTCTGACTGAATCAACACATATAATGTGATGTTCTTTATTGACATCAGGTTTGGAGGCAGGGAGGGAAGGTTTCATGAGGATGAGATGAATTGGATAATTGTTGCCAAGAGAGTAAAGCTATCAGCTAGCACATGTCTAGGATGATTAAGAAAAAAGTGTGCCTGACTCTTTGTAAGGCTAGGGGAACCTTCTCAAGAAATCACTGCTATATTATTTCACCAAAAATTCAGTCTTTTGGGCATTGCTTCAGGCAGAGCTTCTAACAGAAACCTTCAGTCATGAGAAGAAGCTAGTTTCAAGTGTGACTTCAAGTAACCCTGAATCAATCAGAAACAATAGGCACTCATCTACTGAAAAAATACATGGGGCATCATGTGACAGAAATGGGATTGCATTACAGCAATCTGATACAAAATAGAGAAGTGAGCAGCTAAAGTTGACACAAAAGAGAAATGCAAAATGCATCCACAGCTGAAAGGAAAAGCATTGTAAAGGAACTCTGAATCTAAAACTAAATGTAATGAAATTTAAGGAAAGGAAAACAAGGAAAATTTTATGAAAAAAAAATCACAAAAAGATTTTGAAGAAAAGATCACAGAAATAATTAATATAAAAAGTTAAGCAAACTGCTAGCCCTGGTAACATGATTGTGACTTCTAACAATGTAAAAACACAAAAAAGTTGGAATACAATCCAAATGTCATGAACATGGACCTCTCATCAAAAGCCTTGGGGATGGGATACTCTTATTTTAAAAAGTCAGGTATTTGTGGCTAAAGTGCCAATGCTTGCAGATGAAGAAAGAAAGAAAGCTTTAACTTAAACTTTAAAGACTTACAGTTACTAATTTTTGAATATGAATGTTTGAAACACCAGTACTAGCTATTTTTTCAACGCAGTGTGTTTCAGGACATTTGCTAGAATAAACAATGAGTGGAAATGTGCTCAGATGCACAGGCAGTAGGGAACTCTCCCTTCTTGCCTTCTTGTCTGCGTATGATTTTACACATCTTTAAGCTAAATCTGAGATTCAATTGGAAACTTCATTACTTAAGGACATCAAGTGAATTTGTGACACTCCCTGGAGGCCTTTGTGCTGAGATACTATCCAGGTAGTCTTTCTTTTTTGATATATGTAACAAATATAATTTTAATTTAGTATATACTTATATAATTAAATGTGTCTTACTAATATGTTACAAATATCCTATATTTTCTTTCCTCTCTTTCTATAGTTTATATAGATCAGAACTTCCTTTAGCTGTGACTGGCCTCAGATAAAATCAATTAGTAGTAGTATTTGCAAGAGTTACCTCTGTTCTACAAAAAATAAAGGACTGTGATGTAGTACTGTGTTCTTCCCACTCTTTCTCTCCTCTGCTGGAAAAGAGGTAGAGAAGAAGAGTAAATACAAGTAGGGAAACTCTTTTACTTGTGAAAAAGGCCAGTTAAAAGGTTCAAATCTTCTTTAAAGCAATGGTATCTTAGTAGATGGAGTAGATGGAGTTAGTAGATGGACCTTTTTTTTTTTTTTTTTTTTTTTTTTTTTTTTCCTGTGTATGGCACTAGGTAAAATATTCTTGCCACAGTGAACAGGAGGCACTCTTTCACTGTTCACACATTCCACTTTACAGTTGAAATTTTTGCATAGCTCTTGTTACAGTAGTCATAATCTACAGGTATATTTTCCGATATGTGAAATAATCCTGAAGCAAGTCCAAACAATCCTGAGTTTAGAATTCTTGTTTCAAATCCAGCTCTAAACATTATTTGATCCAATATAAAATAATGAAAGTGTCTGCACAAGTCTCTGAAAGTGCAGCATAGTTAATTACATGGTCAATTCTGATAGATTAAACTTTAGTCAGTTCCAGAGAAACTAACTATTGCTTTTCATCTCTTCACATCTCAATCTTCTAAATCTAACAGATGTATCCCTGCATCCCTGGAGAGGCCCCAAATGTGGGCCAGTTTGGATTATAAGGAGCACTGGATTTGCAAGGAGCATTATAAGGAGTTTGGATTATAGAGAGACTTCAGAGAGAAAGCTTTGGACAACTCTTCCTGTTCTGTATAATGTGGAAATAAGTGTGGGTATAAGTTGTTTATGCTAACTGCAGCTCTGACAGCTGGTAGGCTTTTTTCAGGCTTCTTAGTTGTTTTCTTGGTTATGTATCGTATCTCATGTCAGATAAATGTGCAGTGGCTCAAAATGGAATCAAGGTGCTTGTGCAGAGATGAGCAAGCTGTTGAGGTCCTATGAACGAGACTCTGATTGTAACATGATGATATGACGTGATTGTAACGCTACTGATAGCAGCAAGAAAGTGTCATCTGGAATAAGTAGTTCAAATATCCTATCCCTAGGACAGAGAGCAAAACACAGGCGAGCAAAACACAGGCTTATGGTGCCCTGTGGAGTAATGCTGAGTCCCTGTGAACTTGCATGGCCTTGAGAACCAGTGGGTACTTGCTACTTTTGAACTCGGTTGTTTTTGTGAATTCCCTGTGCTTTTTTTTTGGTGGTTAATCCTATACAGAGAAGAGGCTTTTCTCTGAAGATTCCCAGGCTAGATAACTGCTGACCTAATAAAGTCAACCTCATAATAATAAAGTTAATATTTGCCTGGGACTTGGCTTGCAAGACAGGTTAGCTATCTTGAGCCACAGTTAAATGCTAATACAGCTGTGAGACAGCTTTATTCCATACATCTGTATTTGTGTGGGTCTTTAACACCCACAGAAAGATTTCCATTTACTTCAGTGAAAGTGGGATAGAGCCCTGGGCTTTGAAACTGCCTCAGGATGTATTGTGCCTTTGTGTCAAATATGGCTGTACCCTAAGAGCAAAATATTAACCTATATTAACAGTACGTTGCACTTACCTAACAGCTCTCAAATTATCATCTCTGTGCACTTTAATTAATTAACTTTTACAACAACATTTCTTTGAGGGTTAGCTAAGAATCAGAACTGAGTGATGAGATGGAAAAAATAATCTCCAATTATTCATTTTTGCAGAGACTATTTTTTGTTTGAGTGTATTTGTGTCCCTTTTCAGATATGCTTTCTGATAACACTTTTTAAAACCATGTTTTAATCACTAACACTCAAATATTCATCACATAAAACAATGTTGGTACTTTTACTAGCATACGTTTGTATATCCATTCATTGCTTCTCACTTTAGCTCTTCCTCACTGTTTCCTATTATGGCAATGCTGATTCTTAAACCTGCTTCTCCACTGTGAACTTCAAAATATTAAGCTAGGCAAAATCACTTGTGAGTTGCATTGAAATGGTTGACAAAGGTGTCCAATTAGAGAGCAAAAATGCACCAGTCCTCATAACTAACTGCATTGCACTGCTCAGTTTCACTAGCAGGTTGTTGGGAAGCTGATCATAAGTAGAAGACAAGCCAAAGACATTTGTGAATATTTTTGAATAATCAATATATTTCATCTTCCTTCGTTTCTCAGAAATCAATATTAAATCAGTGATAGATAATGTGCAGAATCTAGGAGTTCTGATATTTGTTATCCTGTCCTGACTTTAAAATAGCACTCTCTTTCTTACCTGTATTGTAAAATAACACGTGTGGACTTTCTAGAAGAGAAAGTCCCTTAGTTACTTAGGATTGTTAGGTTTTAGGTAATGTTTTAAATATTTTGCTAGAGAGTGAAAAGAGTACAGAAATATCAGACTAGATTGGCTGTGTTGAATCTAAACTAGTAATGGTACCTGAAGAAAATTTTAAAAGGGAATTTTTATTCCCCGCTTCCTTTTTCCATGACCCAGAATTGATAAGGTTCCTTTATGTTATTCTTATTAGTATATTGTAATAGGGTGATGACTAGCTATTGCTATTAAGCTTGTCAAGAAAAAAACATTCCCTGTGCTTCTTTCAATTTGAAATGTTTTCTTTCTGGGAGTTATTAGTTAATGCATCTTGAACCACGTTAGCTTATTCAGGTTTGTGGTTGATCTGATAGCCATGCTCCACTAATCACAAGTGCCATCTGGCTGTAGTTCCACTTGGATCATGTTTTGTCACTAGCTGCTGAAAAGATTTATGCTCATATACCTTAGTGAATCAGACAGCATCTAAATATGGATACAACTCCAAACTGGAATTTAGCATTATTTACGTGGCACCAAAGGTCTTTTTTTTTTAATTGCTATATTACCGGTTTGTTTTACTGAGTCATCATAAAATGACCCCATACTCAGATTTCTCTTTAAGACTAAGTGTTCCTGATTGTTCTGTTGTTCCATTTAAAAGAATCATTGGTGACATGTAAATGAGTAAAGTTTTATAAAAAATAACTTGGAATAAATTTTTAATAAGAAGTATTATTATTCTTTGACTCATAGCAAGTCATTCATAAACACCATTAAATCCTGATAATTACAGCTGTAGCTGCAGGGTTGCTACCTTTACAGTCCTTATGCAGACTTCATTTAGAGGTCCAGTGGGGACATGCACACAACTGCTGCAAAATGCTACTATTAACAGTTTCCTTTGGAACAGTGTTGTGCTAGATTAAACATTCACTCGTGAAACAAAATGTTTATAGGTCATCTAATAGCTGAACACTCTGTGACTTGGAGTAAATTCCTTAGTTTTGGCTTCCAGATTTTATGACTAGCATGATTTTCTCTTTTCCTCCTATTTACAACATGAAATATGGAGACTCTGTAATGCAGAAAAGAACTCAGCAATTTTCACTGAATAATGCAGCAACCATTTTCTCCAAAGTAGATTGGACTGTTTTGGTTTATAAAGCTGCTTAATAACTTGCACAGTACCTCCCCCACCTTGTTGCTCGGTTTCAGAGCACCTTCTTGAATAGAATGAATTCTGGTACTTTCACCTTCATGTCTTACGAAACACATGCTAATAGATTTCCAGGAAATTTCTGATATAGAAGTAAACAAATCCAACAACCATTCTTCTAGAAAATAATCTAGTCATCAATTTTGAAACTGCATAGGCTCTTCCAGGTATCTTCTAATATAAATCCCCTCCAGGAACACCTAACAGAGAGGAATTTTTAGGAATATCAAAGCTCTTTTCTTCTGTCCTAAAACAAATATCTTTCAAGTTTTCTTTAAACTCCAGCATGCACTGGAATACAAACTCTCTCTTTTTGCTAATACTCATTTCATTTTTCTGGTGTAGTTTACTTTTCCCTAGACTCATATTTCTCACTAATTAGACTCTAAATTATCACTCACACAGTGCTAGTTCTGAGGACCTAGAGCACATAGCTGTGGTGTCCTTTCATTCACCTACTTCGTGGCCACGCAAGCAGTCCCTGTCAGGGGCTGTATATCTTTCCAGATGGCCAGTTATCTTCCAGCCCATCCTTTGTACCATCACCCAGATTGCATACTGTCCCCTCTAATTGCTGCAGTTCAGTTTGGTGATTGATCAGGAATGACATCATCAGGATTTAAGCCTGCCCTCCTCTGCTCTAGAATGACTGACTGCACTGCCCCATTACTTGACAATTTGGCCCTTTTCAGGTGATTGGTTTTAGTGCTGTGAAAAATGAAAAACTGATGTCAGCACACTACTATCATGGTAACTGCTTCCACCTACTACTGATTTGTTTTACACTATCTTTTTTTTTTTTTTTTCTTTTTTCTTTGCAGTCTTCCCACGACTGTTTTACTTACCTCAGTGGGCTTTGTCCTTATTTTATAGTTTGGTTCCCCCTCAGAGCAGAAATTTTATGTTATACCTTAAAAAGACCTGTGACAGAAAGAAAGAAATGTTTGGCAGTGCTTTAATTGAAGGCTAAGCCAGACGTTTACATTCTGACAGGTGTTAATACTGTTCTCCAATTTTGCAAATACTCTTCCACAGTTGGAGGATCACAGATGGACTATATGACTTTAACAAATTAATGGCATTATAATTAAAGATATTCTAGCATACCATAAGACAATGCAGATATGTTTGTTAAACAGAAAAGGTGTTTTGAAATGGTATGATGATTTGATATACAACACAGCTTCTAATTTCTCTTCTTTTGGTACCAATTGTCAATAGTCACAAGAAAAGATTAGACTGATGTTAAGTTAATGAGTTAGGCAATGGGAAGTTGCCTTTATGGCAACTTATTATGGAATTTTTAGAAAGTATGAGTGCAGAAGAAGAGGATATGATGGCTAGTGAAAGTAAGGCTCATTTTTAAGTATTCCTTAAAGCTTCTTTAAGGCCTCAAAGTCGGTATCTAGGGAGTTAGAATGTGTTTGTGCGCCTTAGTAAATCAGCGTAATGATACTTTTTAGTGTTTTGGTGTGACCATTACAATTTTGGTGTATTAACGGGAATTAATTCCTGTCCATTCTCTGTCTACATCCCTTAAGAAAAGCTTCCTGCTTCTAAGTCTTCTACATGTGCATGTTTTATTGGATTTTTTTTTTTTTTAACTTTTGCAAATTTTCCGAACTTTTGAAGGGATGCCTCTGTAGATACATGATACTGGAAACAGTGGCAGCTGAAGGCTTCCCAGTGTAATTTCTTGCTGTTGTCAATTGCCCTTAAGAGCATCTCATTCCATTATTTAAATATACATGATGGCTCTCTGTATATTTATAGTCACTGCCAAATCCATTGTTTTTAATTTTGAAACCACTAATAATGGGCTCCTGAAATCTTCTTGGGAACAGGAAGTCAGTTTAATAATGAATATAAAGTCTACTACACTTGCTTTAATTTCTCGTGCTTATTATTTATTAAACACCACCACAGTGGCCAGCCTGTATGAACCACAAACAAATATTGTCACTTCAACTCTTAGGCACTTCAGCAAGTATCAGCAACACAAGTGTCTTGATGAAAATCTTGGGATCTTGCCCTAAAAGATAAAGAGCCCAACACCAGAAAAAACATAGCAAGGCATAACTGCATAACCTGTGGCCAACTCTTTCATTTTCTGACCTGGTATTTTCTCTGTCCTGAATTCTAATTAGCGATGGCTTATTTTGAAGATGGTACACCCATAAATTTTGATGCACGTGTTGTACAACTGCACAGTGACTTCACATCTGTTGGCTGTTGTACAACAGTTTTTCTAATGATGGGGAATTTGAAAACCTGTAGGTAATTCAGTTGTACAGTGTTTCCGTGTGACTTTGATTTTATACTTTCTTTCTCATTGATTTTTCTTTCTGTCTCAATTTGTTGCTGAAAATTATGTTTTAAGTCTGAATTTGAGACATATTAGTAAGCAGTATTTTTTTTTGTGCTGCTTTTGACATGCAGAATCTGGTGAGGTTAAAAAAAATAGTAATTTATAGACTCAGTAAACAGTGCTCACTTGTGACCTTTCTGCACAAAGACTGTCTGCTACGGAAGACCTATTAAAGATGCCTACAAAGATGCCTAATGCTCTGTGTGTTGGTACCACAGAAGGTCAAGGAACTCCTTTTAGTCAGTATTGAGATTTACTTCATAGTGGCATGTCAAAAAAGCTAGTAGAATTACCCTGTACTACACACACTTTATAGTCACTAATTCCAGGTCATTCTAAGGAAATTCTATAATGTAAATTAGAAAAAAAATAATAATAAGGTTGAGTTTTTAAGCCAAGGCACAATGAAAAAATGTAAACTTTACATTTTATTCAAGAAAGAGAAGTCTTAAGACTGAATAGTGAAACAAAATTTCTGTAATAGGTTACATTTTTTTTAATGAAGAAAAAACATGTATTTAAGAATTGAAATAAAAAGGCTTTATTTTAAAATGCTAGAAGTAGTTTAACCTTCTTTTTTTTTTAATGTAAGTTGTAGAAGAATATACATGTAATACTGAAAAAATAATCCAAACCATTAGATTTTTAAAATAATTAGATATTGTCATGGAAATATTGGTTTTGTATTTGTATGAACACGTAATGTATTTACACCAATTAACTGCAGGGAAAATCCTTCTGAAGAGACTTTGGAATGTTGAAATTACAAATTGTGAAGCAGTCTTACTAAAACTGTAATGGTGCTTGTACTGTAGAGTACTAGTTCATTGTGTGATATCTGTGAATCATTAAATAAATCTTACTCATATGCATACAGCACTAGAAGGCTGAGCACTTTATCTCTGAGACACTTAACTACATGCTTACCTTAAATGCAAAGCAGGTGTGTAAGTGCTTTGCTGGATCAGGGCCAGCTCTGTACAAACCTGACCTCAGAGAGTTAGGATCCCCTGCTCCTCCTGGTGTGAAGATGACCTTGCTTACATCAGAGTCATGTGGTTGCACTTCAGAAACAGACAGCATTCAGGTACCATTTGAAGCATCTATACTTAAATATAATAAATGCCAAGATAGTCTAATACTTTTTTCTTTTCATGTCTTCCTGGAGGAGGAGGTGGAGTGTTTGAATCTTAAAACAGTCTGTATGTATTGTGTATTATTGCGCAGCATTTTACATTAGATTATAGGATCCCACATTTTCCATTGGCCTTGCTTTT
Source organism: Anas platyrhynchos (assembly GCF_047663525.1). Classification (NCBI taxonomy): domain Eukaryota; kingdom Metazoa; phylum Chordata; class Aves; order Anseriformes; family Anatidae; genus Anas; species Anas platyrhynchos. The sequence continues at coordinate 20,864,684 of NC_092598.1, read as the reverse complement.
AACTATCTTGCTTTTTCAGGTTATATCATAAGGAAATTATCTATTTAATGAACACTTAAAAGTTACAGAAAACTTGAACTTTAAGCATGTTTCAATACAAATTGGGAAGCATTTTTCAAGCATATTTCAATACAAATTAGGAAATTTAGCATAGAGTCTCTACTACTTTCTTTAGCTAAAAAAATGTCATATTCTTGGTTTTACTTTGACTAGACCCATTACGTATTCAGTATCTTGCATCCTAGTTAATTTAGTTAAGTATTTCAGATAACTTAGGGTTCTATTTTTCCACTTCATATTTCCAAAGCGTTTGCAATTTGATGAGGGCACCAACCAATAGTTTAGCTGTCCTAAACTGGCATTTGAGCAGCAGTTCTCAGTATAGCTCAGAGATACAGTGTTCTGACTGTTGCAGTATTGTAAGCTATTCTCGTAGCCTTTGTCATATATGTTATCATTTCTAAAACACACAAACTAGAAAAAAGAGGGGGCAGAAATGCTCGGATAGTATTTTACTTCATTCCAGCTGGCTAGAATTTAACTTACTTTTTTTTCAAATTTTGCCTTTTTGTTGTTGTTGTTTTGCATTTTAGACTTAGGTGTTTTTTTTTGTTTGTTTGTTTGTTTGTTTTTTAATGTATATCATTCTGTTGGTGTAAGAAGCACACCAAGTCATATTATATAGGGCTTATTAGACATAAATATTACTCAAGGCAACAAGAAAATGACATTGCGCATTGTGTCTATTTGTTATTTATTGGTTTTGCAGTTTTAAGAATTATCTTCACAAAAAACATCTTTTAATCTTTGCAAATCGTATTTTCAACTCTACATTGTGAAGGATGCAGGCCTTAAGACTATACAAGTAGACTTGACTGTATATTATGCCAGGGAGTGACAAATTGAAAAAAAACAAAAACAAAAAACAGTTCCAAGTGTAAGTTTAAAAATGTAACTAAAAGCCTTCATCAAAGTTTAAAGAGCTTCTTGCGCTTTTAGCATTTGCTTATTCTGATTTATTGACAGTGACACACCTAGCAACAGTCATTCCTGCTGAAGCAGTGAAGTAATGGACTTCTGGAGAAAAGGGGAAAAACAAGTAGATGCTGTACACAAGAGAGAGGCCACTGATTACAGACCACTAATTTGTTATGCGCTCTGGCAAATCAGCAGTGATTCATATGACAAATAAGGAGAAAAAATTAACAGCTGTCATGTTGTGATGTGTTAATTTCCTGACAGTCTCTGCACTGAAGCCAATTACTGATTTAAGGGCAGGGCAAGAGAGCCCTGTTCAGGCTTCTAATTAGGCTTCTTCAAGACTAAAAGGATAAAAGCAAAAATAAGAGCAAGAGAATGAAGCAGGTAGCCACAGCTTCATAAAGCATACATGCTCTTAAATCCTCCGTCAAATAGCTTTAAGCTTAAGTGTTTTTCAGATAAGAATTTAGTAACATTTATTCACTTTTATCCATGACCCTGTGTTTTAGTCTTTTGTTTAGTAATTGGGATATACAGCAAGTCCAAGGGTCTACTTTGCCCTCCTCCTGAAGTTGTCCAGGTGCCTGGATGTAATCTGCTGGTAATAGCTTTGTTTAGCAATGTCAACACCTATTCATCAAAGAGCTTTAGACACAACCTGTAAAAGGCCATCAACAAGTTTACTAGCTCTTGTACCCCATAGGAGGGTTCTTGCAACCTGGGGGAGGCATAATTGCTCTTTAAGGGTGTGGCTCTGTCTCCTACCTTGTGTAAGCAGTCCTTATTCTCATAAGAGGATCAAGTGAGGCTGTATGAACAGGAACCTCTTGCCTACATACTGAGCTAAATCTGTAAGATATTGAGTGCCTTCACTCTGAAGCTAATTGGAAATGAGAGCAATCAGTATCTAGCACGATGGAGGCCAGTGTGAGGGAGGAAATACCAAGGTAGCTGGTGATTCTTGCTATGGCTACCATATGTTTTTGAAAGGAGCTCAACTCAGCCATATAATATAAAGTACATCCCCCAACTGTCCCTAAAACAGACAAATTACCTGGATGTGGGAATGAACATTCCGTTAAAGTAGCTGATTTTGTAAGAAACATTTTATTTTCTTAATGTAACATATAAAAGAAAAAAATTAAAACCAGGTTTCCTGTCAACCCACGATTTAAAACTGCAGTATAAAACTTTCAATTGACTAAAGAGCTTTTGCCTCTTTTTTGGCATTTACTCAGAAGTGATGTGTGATATAAAAATCAGGAATTAGTCACTAAAAAGGAAGTGTGGATTTGCTCCAAAAGGAAGGAACGTTTTAATCCACACTATGTTTTTCAATTTTTATTTCATTTTTCAGATGGTCACGGAGTGGCACCCTTACATGTTGCTGATAAACATTTTCAGAACTCCCTTGTAGTTTCTAAAATAGAATAATAGTAAAAATTTTGAAAAATTCATTTGCATTTTAGAACAGGCAGCCTTCCCTTATTTTTTCATTATAGCTCCATTGAGATTCAAAATAGAGCTCCCACTTGCTTCAGGAATGCATAGAAAATAGTCAGGGATCTGGAGCAATGGCAGAAACATAACTTCCCAGGAAATTAAGCAGCAAGTATACTATGAATTCCTTAAATCACTGAATTTACATTGGGGAAAAATATATATGTTTACTGAAGTACTGCTGATTCTTCCAGGCAGAATCTTGTCTGATTTGGTAGGAGCTGGATGGGTCCTTAGTAAGGGTGCAACCTAGAACAGCTGCGTCCTCTGCAGCTGGATGTGAAGGCCTTAGCTCAGTCACCAGAGACCTTCAGTTTATTTTTTTGCTTAACTTTAAGTAAAGCACTCGGTCAGATATATTTGGTTCTCTCCTTAGAATTAAATGATTGCATCTGTTTTTGTATAATCTGTGCTGAAAGCTATTTATGCCACTTTACGGCAAACCAGTTGTGTACTTGGAGTCTGGATGTTTCTACATTGGTGTGTCTGGCATTGCTGTCATAACTTTTTCTTCCAACTCCACCTTGCTATCAGTTGGATCTGATCATACTTTGGAGAGCTTTGTTTATATTGCAGGCTGCAGAGTAATGTCAAGGAATTGTGTGCTAATTATAATTCGACTACCAGCAAACTAACATATCTGATATTTGCACTATGCTTAAATCACTGCTGTAGACATAAAGTAACAAATTCCCAGTTACTGGGTGGAGATCAATTGGAGAACCAACTGATGGTGGGAAAAACTAACTTAAAACATGGATATGATGTGTACTAAATATAATGTTACCAAATATAAATAAATACATACAAATTCAATGTAGTAATTAAGTTGCAGTGAAACAATATCCAAAAAACTGTCTTTACTGGGGAAATTAACTCACAGTAATTTTAAATCTACTGGCTACAATTCTTTCCCACCTTTCATAGACAAGTCTAGTTTTTACTATTTTTGGTCTCTGAGAATTATATGAAGAAGATCTTGTGCTTTTCTGTCTCTCACATGAATTTAGAAATCTAAATTAATGTAATTAGTTTTTAACTTGCCAAAACTTTATGCCATAACAGGATAGATGATTTTATTAATTTTAGTATATTTCATTAATTTTAGTATGTTTCATTATAAGTGACAGTAGGTATACTATCATAAGAAACAGTAAGACCTTCCTGACATTGATTTCACCTGTAACTTCATCCTTATAGTTGAAGATAAAAGCAATTTAGTCCCTAGTCTTGCTTAGTCCTGGTCTACTATCAATTCAGTTGAAATACATCTACATTGAGTGTATCCTGTTTTTTGGAAGGATAACTAAGTGAATTAAGCACATGCAGTACTTATCACTGTCCAAGTTAACTTATACTTTATTGATTTATAGTGCCCTTCATACACATAAAGGTGTTCTGCACTGTTTATGCACATAGACTGCTTCAAGCACCTTTGAAGTGCAGACGCTTCTGTCATTAATTTGTTTCCATACTTAATTGTGCCCCTAATCTACTGCTAGCTCAAAGCAGATTCTTTTAAAAACCCTTTCTAAGATTCTTTATTACTGTCTGTGCTAGTTATAAGAGGCCAAATCCTAAAGTTCTAACTAATGTTCTGCAGACTTATGCATAAACATGTTGAGTATCGCCATTCTTGCAGGAGTGCTGGTAGCCCTGCTCCATGCCTCCTTTCTGGGTGATGTGTTGGCTTTCTTCTTACTGAATAATGTTACAGTGCAATGGAGACGTGTATGAGACCTGTCAGATGAGCTGGATCTCCTGCAGGATCTCCAAGGATGCAGCAGAGGGTAGGGTACCTGCATTTCCTTCCCCTGTAAAAATAAGAGACAATCTGGCTCTTGGGATATATTTAGTCCTCATCCCAGGAAATCTGTCAGTGAAGTCAGTGGGGATTTTGCTTGAGTAAGTATTGAGTAAAGACTGAAGGCTTTGGCCTAACATTTATATCAAATATAGCCTTCCCAAATTTGTTAATTCCTATCTTAAATTATATTGTCCATATCTTTCTTTACTGACCCTGAATCCTTTTGCACACTCTCACCATTAACATTCCCAGTCACAGGTACCTGGAAATGTATTTTATCATCTGTAATGCATTCCACCTGACTCATATTCATAACCCACTCCAAGGTACAGGAACGGAGAGCATGGCCACGGGTTACTAAACACTGGATTTATAAAATGTGAAGAAAGAACTATGCTGCACTTAAAAGTATCAGAGCACATTTTGCAGTGTGCTTGATCTCTTACACATTGTCTTGTGCAACAGTCTACATTAAAAGCAATTAATAATATCCATTCCTGTGTGAGGAGTACTGGTGGATTTTACCTATTCTACATATTTCACTTTCCATGTGATGATGAACAAATTAATCCTATTAATATTTAATAAACTTTAAGTTGAAAGGTGATATCTAACTTAACCAATTTACTGTTCTGTAGCTGGTTTAACTTTGGGTCACGTGATTTTCATTCTTTCTGTATGACCAGGTGACTTAAAAAAAAAAAAAAAAAAAGGAAGTGCACAGATTAATTTCATTCTTTAACCTTCCTAATGCATCTGCTTGCTTGCATCGAGTTGCAGACAGCAGATCATCACATGATTTATAGTAGTGACCGCTGCCTGCATCTCTCAGGCTAATGACACATACACTAAAGTCATTGATTTGTATGAATAGCCTCCGCTCTTCATTTATCACAATTTAATGTAAGAGTTTGCAATGCAGAAAAAAAATTTCACATGGGAAGCATGGCCCCACAGGCCTGACCGCTAAGCAGTTATGAATCATTTGCTTCCTTTTAATATATATATAGACTGTTCTATTCCTGAAAATGCCCCATAAGGTCATATTTCTTCACAGAACATCACTACAATTAAACCCCAAAAGTAGGTGTTTTAAGATAAAGTATATATGAAGCATGACCACATTAAACCTTTGTTAGGATTTTCTCTTTCTCCTCTTTAATGCACCATAAAAAGCAAAGTTTATCATTGGTATGAGCAGGGACAATTCATTTAACTTCAGCACAGTTTTAACTGTTTTTGTTAGTCCAAATTTGGACCATGAAGTTTACTGATCTGCCTTAGTAGTCCACAGAACTCTAACAAGAATACTGACCTAAGGTCAGAAAAGCTCTGTGTGAGAAGGTAGGATTTGGGAAATTGTTTTTTCTTAAGATAAAAAAAGTAACTTCTAAGTGAATTAACGCATTTTGCAATATATCACTTAGAATAACTTAGGAGAACTCTCTTTTATTTTATTTTTACATATAAGTCCATAACATGGCTTTTAGTAGAAACTGAATATTCCCATTAATCCTATAGCTCCTGTATTACTTAGTAACATAATTTTAAAGGGATGTAGCGGGTCAAATGTGGATTAAAAAAGGATTTATATCTAATACTTAATGAGAGTTCAATTCATAGTATTAATATAAATATTTCCTGACCCATTTGTTCAAAATGATAAGTAAGAATAAATAAACTGTCATTCCTTAGTAGTGTTTACAAAGTGCAGGCAAGATGTTGATTTCTGAAGTATAGGGTGAAATATAACCAAAAGACTGTAAGTCTGTTTTTATCATCTTAGGTTAGAGAAATAACAGTAATAATGAAGTATGTGATTGGTAACTTAGAGAAGAGAATCTGCTTTTTGATCATCTTAGATAAAGATCTCAGAGATTGTATAAATATAATCACTGTTAGTTGTAAAAGATACCTTTCTGAGGACTAGTTTTTGTATAGAAATTACAAGTTTAACTTTTTTTTTTTGGGGGGGGGGGTGGCAGGAGGGAAGGATAGGATTGTGTGTTGATTTTCCTTTTAACTATGAGATTTAACAAACCTTGTATCACTATTTTAGAGTTCTTCACAATGCACTCTTGCTGGTCACAAAATGACAGTTTTAATTAACAAAGTAGTGATTGTTGTTCCAGAAATAGGTAATTAACAAAAGAGGATGTCAGATTCTTCTGGAAAATATATATAACTTATTTTCCATTGCTTTTGTAGCATGGATTAAGGAAGCGGTATCTTTCAGAAGTCAGACAGCTCAGATGATATATTTTCTTTTTTCTTCAGATGAAAAATCGTTAAATGAATGGGAAATATATGTGATATAACAACACAAGGGAGCCAGATATCCCAGTCATTTTAAACTTCTGCCTTTATTTAATAAATATTGTTAAATACTAAAATGTTCGACAATATTTTTAGATGTGCGGAAAATTTGTGATAAAGTTTCTACTGTATGAGCTACTGACACTGTCAAGTTATTTCCCCTTAAAGATACACTTTGTATGCAAATGCATTTCAAAGATTGAAAACTATGCATTTTCTGAACTTTCTTTTTCTCGCATCGCTTGGCAGGGACCATGTGTTAGACTAGCAATATTTAAAAGAAAGAGAAAGGGGGGATTTGTAATGATCACTTGGAAAAGTTTTGCATTTTATCTTTAGATATTTTTGTGTGACTAATCATTTTTTGTTAAGCTTATAGTTACCAATTCCTAGCATAGCATGAAGTGATACACAGAAAAGAACAAAGTAAAAAATGAATGTAAAAGAACTTGGATTATTAATAATGCAGGAAAATATAGTGATAATGACTCATATCTCCCAAAGGTAGAACTCTTTTGGCAGTGAACAGTTGTTGTCAGAATACATTGACATAATAGCGAACACATTATAGAGGGATTGAACAATAATCTGAGATCAGTGTAATTCAAGAACATTATTCAGTTTTTGTATATTTCCAAAACATTTGTTTCTGTACAGTCTGTGACTCTAAATATTTTTTTTGCAGTTGAAAGGGAAGTTGAATATGCCTGATTCAGGGCTGGCACTGGAAGAAGGTGTTCTTTGGCTTTTCCAAGATCACCAAAAAGCAATCTTAATACTTGTAGTAGTGGCAGATTGCTTGCACTTCACAGCTGAGGTGAGGATATCATTACAAAGTTCTACAGTGGGTTCTCAAGAGGAGCAAAATGTTTGTTTATTCATGTCTAAAGCAAAGATGATATTTATCTATCTTACATCAATATTGAGAAGTTTAATGTTTCGTGATTTTTAAGCTTTTATACTAAAAGACAAAACATGGTTACTATTTGTGCAGTAATTTATTGCCTATTTAAAATACTTTTGCAATTTTAAAGCTTGTATTCAGTATTTTTCAGATATAAAACTGAGATTTCTTTCAGGATGTATCAGTACTTTGCACAGACTATTTAGCTGCTGTAAATGTATTAAATTGTTTATACACATGGTTTATATGTATATTCATGGCAGACAAAAAATGGTAGAAAATTTTAGCAGAAAGGATTGAATTTTCGTGTAGTGTTAGGGAAGTACTAACGGATGCACTGACATTTATGCATATTTTATATACCTGTTTACTCTGCCATTCATCAGGAGAATATAGTTACAGTACATTAGCAACTGCCACATCACATGGTGTAGCTATAACCTCCTGGCAAACATTTCAAGAAAATGAAGAAATACAGATAGCCTATCACAGCCTGCAGCATCTTATTTGCGTGTGTGTGTGTGTATATATATATACACACACACACACACACACACATGCAAATATATATAAAAACAAAACTCTTTCTCCTACTTCAAGAGAATACAGAAACAGAACTGCCGAAAGGTCTGGACCAAAACATATATGTAAAAACTAGGATAGGGCTTGATATTTTGTTTGACATCTCATGTGAGTTTGATATTAGACACCTGCTCACTTCCTTAAGAGACAGTGTGGAAACAGGATGAGCCTTCTATATTTTTTCAAGATCATATCCTTTTATCTAGGGGAGGTTACCAGTACATTTCTCAGTCTTCTGAAAAATAATAATAATGCCACAATATAAAGTTCTTCTGGGAGTTGGAAGATCCAAGTAGGCATCCTAATCTTATTGTTTAAAAAAAGGGGAAAAAAAAAAAAAAAGAAGTAATTTTATTGTTGTTACTTTAATTAAGATACGTATCATTTGCATAGCTTTTGTAGTTAGGGAGTGGAGCTCTGAGGAAATGCATGGCTCCCCTGCTTTAAACTCTCTCCAGGGCAGTCTGCACCCAAGAAGATGAAGACTTTTCAGAAAGAAAATCTTCCACATTTGGATCCAAGTTTACAGTTGCTTTTAAACCATAGTCTGGCTTAACACGGGTGCTACACAAGTAAGAATGCAGGTTTTAGTTTGTTGCATATATAGCGGGGCATGTACATACATGTAAATTCTGCAAAAGAAGGTTCATTGTAGATAATGCTAAGACTTCATTAGTTCAGGCTGGTGGATAAAATAATGATAATATTTTAGCATTTCCGTGTACTTTCAATAAAATTAAGATAGGCTCATCTTTCTAATCTGAACTGCAGTCCAGCCTTTTCACCTTTTACTTTGAAGATGTCTGGAGTTCATAGTAGTTTTTTGCAACTCAAGATCATGCATGCTGTAGTGCTGCAAAAGACAAGTTCAATTCTTGTAAGAAAATACTAAAATAAGGAGGAAAAGGGAAAGAGGTTTAAAAAAAAAAATCAGGCCACCTTCTTTGATTTCGTTTATTTGATATCTTCAGAACTAAAGCACAGCAGTATATTCTTTGTCCTTAGAGTCATAAAATGATCTAGCCTGTATGAACATTCCCTTTGAGTACAGGTTCATGATGTTACTTCTGAAAGTATTTTCTGAGCTGCAGTGTAGGTGTTAGACATAGCTATTAATAGTTAAGAGCATAATAGGTACATTAAGTGTGGACCATCCACATTACCTAGAATTTTCTGGGCTTTGGTGTGATATTTACAACATTCTTATTACCATGGTATCTGAGCATCATGAAGCAATTATGATATAAGTTTCCTGTTAAAAATAAAAAAATAAAAAAAAATCTACACAAAGCACGTTGTATAGCCAGGAGATCAGAATATTTTCCTTTTTATCAGTTGCATTCTCCTGAGTGCTCCTGTTTCAAATGTTTCCCCTGAGAATGAACACCAGAGGGTTTAGATTTGTGTTAATGGAGGCTTTCAGAAACTTCTTTTATTTACTTGGTAAATGTTTATTATCCCAAGATTATAATTATTTTGGCTTTTTTTCCTCATTCATTCTGTTTTCTGTTTCCTTTTCCTTTTTTTTTTTTTTTGTAACATTTTAATTATTCCTATCATAGGTGCTCATTAATTTGTGTCTGCATGTCACTGGTTCCCTAAAGCAAATGCTTTTTAATAAGTTCTTTTTTTCACTAGAAGAGTCCAGATTTTAGCCCCAATTTAGCCCCAATTCAGCAAGGCAGTTATCCATTTTGCTGTTTTGGAGCACAGGAATGTATTCACCCAGTTGCGTTAGGCACATCCCACAGCCAGGTCTGCCATGCTTTTGTTTCAGTCTTATCCTAGTGTGATCATGCAGCTTACGAAGTGCTATTGATTTGTTTCCAGCTGTGTGGCTACACAGGCAAGCACAGCTGGGATGCAGCTGTCTGCACCTGACAACCTAGACATGCCATAAGGCACATCTGTGCTTGTGCAGCCTCCACTGCCACTTCACCTCCTAAGTTTTTCTTAGATTTAAGAGAACATTGTTCTTGACCCATCTAACTGAATATTTGATATCATGTCAAAAACAGGCTGTGCAATGTCTTGACTGTCCTTCAGGATTGTCTGAGTGACAGCCATGGCAGGACATTTGACAGAAAGAGGGAAGATTGCTAAGGTAACCCAACAAGATGCTGCTCTGCTCTGGTTTCACTTTGTGTCCTGCTGAACCTTGTGGCCATAGGTAACATGAGCTAGGCAGTAAATTGAAGTGCTCCTTCCATGAGCCCAGAGCAAAGAGGTAGTTGTGATTTATAACAGAAACCCTTGCTTCATTCTATTTCTTTTTTAATCTCTAGTTCCTACAGTTCCCAGGTTTCCCTCTTGCAATATGACTATGCATATACTGAAACAGGTTATTCATGTATTTATTTTGCTCTAGTGTTGCTCTTTATTTTGATTTATTTTTTTTTTTTTTAGTTTTGCTTCATTGCAACTGTAATCTATTTTATCAGCATGCACAAAAAAGTTTTTTTGGTTGTACAAACCTTGCTGCACATTCTTGAGCATCTTCCTGGTTTCTAAGCTGAGTACTTACATTGGTTCATTTTTTTTATTGAGTATGTTTAACATGTTCTAAATAATGGTCAAACGTATCCAAACCATTTTGGCCCCAACCATTTTCCATCACAGGTTCTTGTGAATTATATAAATGTACTTTAAGAATTTCTAAATAAAAATCTCATTAAACAGAAGGTGATTCTCTAAACAGATTCACCACAGAAGTAATAGAAAACTAACTATACCTGCATAACTGGTCCCTAACAAAATTCTCTGAGAATTCCTCTGCTAAGGAGCTCCAGCTGGCATAAGCACGTCCATTCTAGCCTTTCTACCTTCTGTTCTGTGAGCCCCAGGTTGTTTTCACTACATTACAGAAATATTTATGCTACTTCTCTAAACAAGTTGGGTCAGATTCTAAAAACATGTTGGCCTTTTGGGGTGCTGCATGCTGCTAACCAGCTTACCCTGATATAACCAGTACCCCTGTACTGAATGATGCAGTGTGGATATACACTTGGTAAGCCAAAGGAAAAAAAAAGATTATCTTCATCCCTTTACGTTTTTGCAGCATCCTGCAGCTGGGGGCACAGAACAGCTGAACAGTCACTGGAGTGAGACAGGACATCTAAAGAGCAGGCCTAACTCATTCAGGAGTAAGTCCAGAGGACTAGAAATTCTTCCTCATAACCCTTACCAAGGGAAGTTAAGTTTCAAAGAAAAGAATGGTATAGCTGCTAAATGAAACATTCAGCACATTAGAAGCAATGCAATTTTAATATTGTAAACAGTCAGCTCCTAAAAGGTAACTTCCATTACAAAACTGACTGAGAAATGAAAAAAAAATCTTAAAATAGTCTATGTACTACATCAGTCCCTTTCAAAACTTTGCATAGTTCATTCAGATACTGTAAAGATAGAGAGTAATATAGGAGAATTTTACAGACTGTCCCAATTTTTCTATTTCTATAAAGCAAACACCTCTTCCGAAATAAATAAAGGTTTTTGAACTTATACATCTAATTCCTACAGTTGTTTTATTTTTTTCTATTTATTATTATTATTTTTTAATTCAGTGCCTAATTCCCATCAGTCTAATCCACAGTTATGCAAAGAAATAGGTTTCTAAGAATATTCAGGAGTGTGAATATAAGGACAAGCTCTTTCAATACAGTCATATTCTGTCTCAAAAACAGTATAGAACTCTGTGTTAAGGAATAGTTTTAGACCTTTCTTCATTTTGTTTTTGCAATGAGCTATAATAGATGTTATCTACTCTAGCAGACCGAAATTGTTAAATTTGTCCTCTTTGGTCTTTTGTGTATTACTAGAAAAGTGATAGCAGCTTTATCTCTAATATCTCTAATGTCTCATAAAACTATTTATATAATAATAATCTGTACATTAATGCTATTATTAATTTACAAATTATAAAGGCAAGCCAATGAAAATATGTGTACTTGCAACTACTTCTATAAACAGTATCCAAGTTCATTTCACAGTTATGATTGCTATCATGAGGCTGATTCATCCTTCTCTTAGGAAAACATTTGCAAATATCTTCCATATTTAAAATTTTAGAATGGAGTACTGTTTGTCCAAGAATACCATATTCACAAGAGTTTCTATTAGTTTGTTGCTGTTCTCAGGTGTTAAAAGCTAGTGTGTGACCAAACAGAAAGCCAAAAAACAAACTCTACAAGCCTTAGGCTGTGTCATGTTTGATAGCTATAACAGTCCGGGTCACCCTTTCTTGTCTAGTGCTGCCATTGCGCCTTTGCTTCTTCCTGGGATTTGCCAGCATTGGTTCTTGGGAAGTTGTGTTGCAGTCTAAGTCAGAAAACGTACCCAGCTGAAATGCCCTCTTTTTTCTTCCACCAGCTTGTCTCTATCTATACTCCTTTCACTTCATTCCTGCTGCAGTTTTTTGTCAATGCTACCCAGAAATTCCCATAAACCCCAGTATCCTTTTCTATACTTCACTGTCTCCTCAGACAGATTGGGTCCTTGATTTTGTTCACTGCATGGCTCTTCCAGGATAACCTTGGCTTTTGCAGAAGAATGAGCAGTTGGAATGGAAAGCGTAAAGCCACTGAGGCATGCTGCTGCCTAGTGTAAAGCCATAGCAATAGGTGATTCAATGAACTGCATCAATAGAAAATTCTCCTAATGAACAATTTCTGAACCAACAATATGCCAAGAATTGTTCTCCCAAACAAAATCATAAATGCTTAGAAACTGAGAATGTGTGACAGACTTCAGGATCTGTGGATTCTGTTTCCCCTATGAGGGGAAAAAATGAGATAAATTAACAAATGTTATTAACAATGAATTATTTGATCTTCTATAGTCACAGCTATTTATACATAGTGACCATGAAAGGAAATTAAGAAAAAAATACCACACATGTTCCTGTTCCAAGTTCATGGTCTGTATATCCTGCTTATTTAAAAAAAATAAAATAAAAATATGTTACAGTATTAAAAAGATTTACTGGGTTAGTAGTTGGAAAAGTGCTATGGGAATGATGAACATTGTGAAACACTATCAGTTTTTATAGCAGCTGCTCAAGATATTGCCTAAAGGTGTGGTGTTCTAGTGAGCCTAGAAATACTTAATGGAGAGTAAGAGGAGATAGAAAAATGAAACAAAACAAGAAAATAGAAGCCAATGATGTTCTGAAATGTAGCAGACACCCAGTCGGTTGGTCTCTCAGAAAAGTCAGTGAAGACAGATATAGCAAAGAGGCTATTAAAAAGGGCAATGTTATTTTTTTCACAAAATATGAACACTGCCAAAAAATAAAAATCTATCAAACGCTGCTAATCTCTCTAGGCTGTTTGGGAGTGCCATCAGAGACGCAACTTGTTTTGGTTTAGAAGATTCTACAACTCAGCAAGATACAGTTTTAGAAACACAATGATGTGTTTTTCTTATAATTTTGGATTTACATCACTTTAATAGCTTCTCCTCTGTAGTCTGATATCTGAGTATGTCTCCCTATAGACATATAGACATTATACCAATAATGCTTTCACTGTTTTCTTCCTGCTACAATTTCTGTCTACCTATAAATTCCCATAATACCATTTCCTTTTCTATACTTTTCTGTTCCTTCAGCTGTCCTTAAGCAGGGTTTAGGAGACTATGATCACAGAGACTGGCCTCATTTTTTCCCAGGAGCAATAACAGGGCAGGGAAGCTGAGTTCCCATTGCTCAGGAGCATTAGGAAGTGGTGGTCATCTTGGATGAGAGTAACATGTAAGAAGATTTTGGAAGTGTTGAAACACCATGGTCACACTCCATGAGGTGGAATAAATCTCATCTTTCCCTTGATATCAACGATAGCATGGGGAAAAAGTGGCCAACCATATCAAATGGATGTATACCATCTTACATTGCATTGCAAGAAATTCAGTTTGAATTTCATCACTCCTAAGGCACCTGTTTGTTTGCAAAACTCTGTTGGTGTACATCTGTTGCATAGATGAAGTTAAGTTTGAGTGCATACAATGAACAGCATTGTGCCTGGCCAACTACAAGACCTGGTGAAAATGTGAATGCTTGGGTCTTGTAGGTCTGTTTCTTGTTTCATCCCTCTGAGGTAGCAATAGGAAACAGTATCTAAAACCTGTCAAATGTCACTCTTCTAGTTGATAGGACTTGGTAAAGCACACTTTTAACAGATCTATTCTCTGTCACTGCTATGACAGTAACACAAGAATCCAAAATCACAATGATTTTGGAACCAGGCAATACAAACTGCAAAAGCTTGATCTTGTTAGTGCTTACTTGGATGACTATTTTAAAGGGGTATTTTTACGCTAACATTTTTGAGAGTATTACACGTCTTTGATCCTGAATCTCATGTTTCTTTTGGATGTCTTGATTCTTATCTTAACTCTTCAAATATTCTCCATTTTTCTTGTGGCTCCCTAAGACTACTTTCTTAAGTTTCAAAGCCTTTTGCTAGAGATGCTGCCACATTCACAGAGTCACAGAATTATCTAGGTTGGAAGAGACCTCAAGATCATCGAGTCCAACCTCTGACCTAACACTAACAAGTCCTCCACTAAACCATATCTCTAAGAAATCACATTGTATCTAGATACCCAATAACATGATCAATCGCTACCCAGTGAGCTGAATGTCAAAGTCACAGATGTGTGAAAGAAGGAGATGCCATTTATTATCTCACTGGGCATTAAAAATAGAACCATATTTACTGTAAAAAGAATCTGATGGCAGAAGAAGCTGTTGAATGCTAATGGCATCCCATAAGAAAACTGTACTAGAGACCATTGGCAACGATGGTATGTAATTACTGATTTGACTATGTAGTTAAAGCACTTAAAGCACAAGTTAAGTCAGAAATCATGTGGTTTTTGTGTTCTTCTGGCCCCCTGTACTCTGTTCCTAATATGCATACTATAAGGTTCTGTGCAATTTTTTGATTCATGCTTCTTAGTATTCCTAGTTTACTGATTTTTCATACTGTATCTTGATACAGTGAGAAGAAATTCCTAGCTCATGAATGACCAAAGGAAGTAAGTTCCTGTTTGGGTCAGGAAAGCAAGGTTCTGCCATTCACCATGTCAAAGGCTGAGTGTTTAAAATTAGGCCCCGGTGATCTACTGTACTACATTAATAAATACAAATACTTCTTTTTAACAAAATTGATACTAGAATTTCATGAATAGGAATAATTTGTCTGTAATAAAAGCTGCATTTTATGAGTTTACAGACTTCTGTATAAATTGTTTCTGATATTTCCAAGGACTTATGCCCTGTAAATGAATGCATTCAAGGTGAACATGATAATCATAGAATCATAGAATATCCTGAGTTGGAAGGGACCCTTAAGGATCATCAAGTCCATCAAGTCAAACTCTTGACACCGCACAGGTCTACCCAAAAGTTCAGACCATGTGACTAAGCGCACAGTCCAATCTCTTCTTAAATTCAGACAGGCTCGGTGCAGTGACCACTTCCCTGGGGAGCCTGTTCCAGTGTGCAACCACCCTCTCTGTGAAGAACCCCCTCCTGATGTCAAGCCTAAATTTCCCCTGCCTCAGCTTAACCCCGTTCCCGCGGGTCCTGTCACTGGTGTTAATGGAGAAAAGGTCTCCTGCCTCTCGACACCCCCTTACAAGGAAGTTGTAGACTGCGATGAGGTCTCCCCTCAGCTTCCTCTTCTCCAGGCTGAACAGGCCCAGTGCCCTCAGCCGTTCCTCGTACGTCTTCCCCTCCAGGCCTTTCACCATCTTCGTAGCCCTCCTCTGGACACTCTCCAATAGTTTCATGTCCTTTTTATAGTGTGGTGCCCAGAACTGCACACAGTACTCGAGGTGAGGCCTCACCAGCGCAGAGTAGAGCGGGACAATCACCTCCCTTGACCTACTAGCGATGCCATGCTTGATGCACCCCAGGACACGGTTGGCCCTTCTGGCTGCCAGGGCACACTGCTGGCTCATATTCAACTTGCTGTCTACCACGACCCCCAGATCCCTCTCTTCTAGGCTGCTCTCCAGCGTCTCATCGCCCAGTCTGTACGTGCAGCCAGGGTTTCCCCGTCCCAGGTGCAGGACCCGGCACTTGCTCTTATTGAACTTCATGCGATTGGAGATCGCCCAGCTCTCCAACCTATCCAGATCCCTCTGCAAGGCCTTTCCACCCTCATTCAAGTCCACAACTCCTCCAAGTTTGGTGTCATCAGCAAACTTGCTCAAAATACCTTCTATTCCTACATCCAGATCGTTTATAAAAATATTGAAAAGTACCGGCCCTAAAATGGAGCCTTGAGGGACCCCACTGGTGACCGCCCGCCAGCCTGACACAGCCCCATTTACCATAACCCTTTGGGCCCTGCCTGTTAGCCAATTGCTCACCCATCGTATGATGTTTTTATTTAGCTGTATGGTGGACATTTTGTCCAGTAGGATCCTATGGGAAACCGTGTCAAAAGCCTTGCTGAAGTCCAAAAAAATCACATCAGCTGGTTTCCCTTGGTCCACCATACGGGTGATCTTAACATAAAAGGAAATCAGGTTAGTTAGGCAGGACCTACCCTTCACAAACCCATGCTGGCTGGGACCAATGACTGCTTTGTCCCCCAGGTGCGCCTCAATAAGTTCGAGGACCATCTTCTCCATGATTTTACCAGGCACTGACGTGAGACTGACAGGCCTGTAATTGCTAGGGTCTTCTTTCTGACCCTTCTTGAAAATCGGCACAACATTTGCCAGCTTCCAGTCTACCGGGACCTCTCCAAATTCCCAGGATCGTTGAAAAATAATTGAGAGAGGTTCCGCGATGACGTCCGCCAGCTCTTTCAGCACCCGGGGATGAATCCCATCCAGACCCATGGACTTGTAGGGATCCAGGTGGAGTAGCAAATCCCGCACACGTTCAGGGTCGGTTGGGAGTTTGTCATCCCCACCGTCCCAGTCCTCCAGCTCAGGGCACCCTGGGTCCCAAAGCCCATCATCGGCATTGAAGACAGAGGCAAAGAAGGCGTTAAGCATCTCTGCTTTGCCTATGTCATTGTCTGTGAGGAGACCTTCCCTATCAAGGAGCGGCCCTATGTATTCTTTAGTTCTCCTTTTTCCATTCACATATCTAAAAAAACCCTTTTTATTTTCTCTCACAGACACAGCCAGCTTCAACTCTAGGTGTGCTTTAGCCACACGAATTTTCTTCCTACAAACACGAACAGCATCCCTGTATTCTTTCCATGTCACCTGGCCCTCCTTCCAGTAGCGAAACACTCTGTTTCTGCCTAATCTCCATTAGAATGTTCCTGGTCAGCCACGCCGGCCTCCTGCTCCGCCTGCCTGACTTGCGATATTTAGGAATTGCCTGATCTTGTGCTTCTAGGAGGCATCGCTTAAAGAATGACCAGCACTGGTGGACATCGAGGCCTTCAAGAGCAGTTTCCCAGGGGACCTTGCTGACTAGTTCCCTGAGCAGCCTGAAGTCCTCTTTCCCCATATCCAGGGGTGAGGTTTTGGTGGCACTTTTCCTTCTGTCACCGTAAATTTTGAACTCAACCACTTCATGGTCGCTATGACCGAGGCGGCCACCGATCACCACATCTCCCACCTGACCCTCTCTGTTTTCTAGCAACAGGTCTAGGAGGGCACCTTTCCTAGTTGGCTCCGTTAGCACCTGCACCAAGAAGTTATCATCTAGGTGCTTCATGAACCTCCTGGACTTGCTCGTGTCAGCCGTGTGGCACTCCCAGTTAACGCCTGGCAAGTTGAAGTCCCCCATAAGGACAAGGGGAGTTAATCTCGAGGCCTCTCTTAGTTCTGTAAAGAATAATTTATTGGCGCTATCGTCCTGGCCAGGCGGTCTGTAATAGACTCCCACAACGACATCCCCTTTATTCGTTCGTCCCTTGACCCTTACCTAGAGGCTCTCAACTTTGCCATCGCCGACCTGAAGTTCCACACAGTCCAGCCCCTGCTTCACATACATCGCCACCCCACCACCTCGCCTACCCTGCCTGTCCCTCCTGAAGAGCCTGTAACCATCTATCGCAACACCCCAGTCACAGGACTCATCCCACCAGGTTTCGCTTATGCCGATGATGTCGTAGTTGCGGGACTGGGCCAGTACTTCTAGCTCATCCATTTTATTCCTCATACTGCGTGCGTTCGTGTAGAAGCATTTCAGGTGCGTCTCCTTACACTCAGCACCTTGTGGATCTAACCAAAGGACCTCACTGGCACACAGCCCCTCTGATTCTAGCGTACCATCCCTTAGGTCTTCACCGGCGTGCCTGGTTTTAGCCCCTTCCCCCTTCGACTCTAGTTTAAAGTATCAGCCCTGCCAACTTCTGACCAAAGATCCTTACCCCTCTCCGAGAGAGGCGCATCCCATCTGGTGCCATCAGGCCCGGTGTAGCATAGACCTTCCCGTGATCAAAGAACCCAAAGTTCTGCCGGTCACACCAGTCTCGAAGCCACAAGTTTATGTGAACAGCACACCCTATCGGAAGGACAGAGGCAAACACAACCTGCGCCCCTGATCCTCTAAGTAGTTGCCCCAAATCCCTAAAGTCTCTTTTGATTGCCTTCGGACTTCTCGTTGCTACTGCATCACTACCAGCCTGAAAGACCAGTAGCGGGTAGTAGTCAGTGTGCCGTACCAGGTGCTTGACTTTCTTGGCAAAGTCTCTCACCCGAGCCCCAGGGAGGCAGCAGACTTCCCTACGGGTAGGGTCAGGCCGACAAATAGGGCCCTCTGTTCCCCTAAGGATAGAGTCTCCCACAACAATAACCCTCCTGTCTTTCTTGATGGAGGCAGTCCTGAGGCGTGAAGTCGACCTCCTCGCCCTAGGCATCCTCCGGGGAACACTTGCTACCTCTTCCTCAGTTACTAGTCTGTCAAGCTCCAGGGCCTCAAACCTGTTTCGTAAGGGCACCCGGGAAGATGGGGCCGGAAGGGGAGGGCATCGCCTGCCATGTCGAGCAGGGACCTGTCTCCATTCCTCCTCAACTCCCAGATCCCCTCCCTCTGCCCGACGGCAACAGGGCAGGGGGTCCACCCCCATTTGGGGTGTCTCACCTCGATACCTCTCCTTGAGGCCCTGCAGGGAGTGACTCCACAAGTCTATCTCCCGCTTTGAAGTTTGAAATTCACCCTGGCCACAGCAAGAAACAGACTAATATCCATATGAAATTATTTAATATCATGCAGTTATTGGTAATATAGCATTCTCATTGTTACCAAAACGTCACTGTTGAATCCAATTATCTATTGCTTTGCAGGTTCTATGTAGAGATGCATACATTTCTTTCTTCCTGTATAATGCTGACATTTCACAAACAAGATCGAATGAAGTATAGTGGCATTTCTTTGCCATTTTCTCTAAATTACCTTAAAATTTAAAGTAGGTGGAATATAAGCACCGAGAGTATCAATAACACGTAAGCTTCTAGTGAGTAAGCAAATCTCGTTATTTTGTCATGTTCAGGTGCATACCTCTTAGAAGATGAAGATATAAGTAAATTTTCAGCTCCCTTGATAAAGCAATGTCTCCCTAATGGAACTATGGAACACTAGGCAGGTTTCTCAACACCTCCCAGAAGGCTGTATAAAAGACAAGTCTACTCCAGTTTTTAATGTTATCTCTTTTTCTGTAGTAACAGTAACCTATATACAGTGTTTTCACCCCTTTACAGACTAATAATGAGTGAACATTCATGTGGTCTGTTGCACAACACTTAAGCTCTTATTTCACTGTCTGCAGTTATGTTCAGTAAGTACAATATGAACATCATCTCAATTAACAGAGTACCTTTAGGGCTTTTCTTAGCCAACTATTCTAGCACACTTGTCCATACTGTCATCAGCACCTAATCAACTAATGATGGCTGAAAATGAGGAAGGCCAATCCCAATAAATCCGAAGAAGAGTAATTTTTCTCTTTTAATGCCCTTCTCCCTCCTTCTTCCTTCTTCCTACGGCACATTGCAGTAAATTAATGTCATAGTGGTTATTACAGTAGCACTGCTATGGCAAGTATTCAAGCAACGATCCTTGAATATTTTACCTCAGCATTTATTTGTCCATAAAATAAAACAGGATTTATTACAGTACTCTCTGGTTTGAGGAGTGCATGGACAGCAGCTGTGACAACTCCTTATCTCCACTACAGGTAAAGATATAGGGATATTTTCCTGAAGCTAAAGAGAAACAAGGAACATAAAAGTCAGTCAACTAGGCAACCACAGTGTTACACAAATTGGCAAAATAAATATAAGCATTAAAAAAAAAATAATGAATAGGTTTCTAATGAAATAGGTTTTTTTATGAAATAGGTTTCTAATATGAAACCTAAGAAAAATCATTCATAAATTTTGTCTTTAAAAGGTGTCAGTAAATTAAAAAGGGTATTCATTGCTTTAGAGATTACTGTGTCCAAATCAGATACAGGATTTTGAGATCAAAAGATGGAAGGACAAATGTGAAGAATTATTGTTGCAAGCCCTTTTCAGAGGTGGCATAGGAGAATGAATTAGAAATAGAGAAAAACTAAAAAAATAAAAATAAAAAGGTCCTGTTCAATAAAATTTAGAAGAGGCTTATGGTGAGTGTTGTACACTTAAAAAATGAATGTCTATGACTATTTGAAAGGCTCCACCTTAGAGAAAAAGCTCCCAGATTACAGCACATTGGTTCAGAAGTCAGTCCTGTAGAGATATGACTGCTGGCATAGAGATATTCATAGTTTCAGCTGCATGTAAATTTCTGTGTGTCATTAACATCTCTGAGCTCTGTAATTAGGTCTCTCCTGATCTGGATATAGTTTCTCTACATTACGAGTATGTAAGCCTCTCTAGGGAAGCACAAGGCCAGCCTTCCAGGGTTTACCTTTTCTGCTCCACAGTTTTGCTCTTATCTTGAGTAAGTACATCCTAGTAACTGCTTCTTTGAGGTTATAGTGAGATCCCACTGGCAAGTGTGAAAGGCTATAAAGCATTATCAATCTTTGGCAGCACAGGTCTCTACCAGCACCATAGCTGGAGTAGCTCCTTCCTTTGCAGACTCTGTACATTTCTCTACCTGGCACTTCTCATTTTAAATATATTATCTCAGTATTTGCATTCCCTAAATCACTCTCCAATTTCCAATTATAGCTATATTTTTATTTTTCCATATGTTTTTTGGTAAATGGAACAGACATTCTTACAATGCAAAAAGTGTTTGTAAAAGCCTAGCAGTGTTTGAAAGAATGTTTGTTCAAACTTTCTACATAAATATTATTTTGTTAAATGAAATACAACATGTAAACCAAAATGCTTGTCCTTCTGTTCTACTTCTCACTGGTAAGCATCAGAGAGTACAACTACAAAGGGAAAAATGGTTTATTAAAGGATGTTTGCATTTGGATCAGTTTGTTCAGAAGGCTTTGTCTGGTAGCATTATATCCAAGAAATGCTGCCCTCAATACAAGCAAGTGCTTTCTTTATGGCCCATCTATTTTTTGATTTTTCCTGAATGCGGTTTATGCTTAGGTATAACAGAATATTGGATAATGAAGATAGAAAACCAATAAAGAGAAAAAAATGTATACAGAATCACTTAGAATGAATTCTGTGTGTAATTACTTGCATTTTTGCTAACTACTGTATAAACAACACTTTTAACAAGGCAAATTGGAAACTTGAAGACAAATCTGCTTAGGGATATAGCTTCAATTTATTACACAATGATAACAGAAAACTTTGTTTCTGCTGCGTTGCAGTCAATTTCCACTGAGCTCACAGTCTGAATGTGTGATTAATCATATGAGCACTGGGGTTGCCAATAAATACCCAAACCTTAAAACTATAACAACTTACTCATTTTGTGTGGTCATTCCAAATAGCTAAACAACCAGAAATTGTCAATGTACACCAAGATCAATGCTCCAGGGTTTCTACATAAGATTGATTTCACTCTCTAAGGATTTCATCTCTCTCATCAACAAAAACATTTTGTCCTCCCTAAATAACCCAATCGAATGCCATCCTCCTGTGGAACAGTGAGAGGTTTAAATTGTTTGGATTAATCTCTGCTTTGAGGTGGCCTGGAAAGTCTCTGTAACTTTGTCAAATATATCGTGGAGGGAGAACTGCTGTGTTTTGATATGTGCTAAAAATAAACAAATAAGGAGAGAGTCTAAAAATCATGTTGTGCTTTAAGAATAATGTATGTGGGAGAAAATACATTTTAAAGCTCTTGCTTCTAACACAGAACATAATAATTGTCAGTGCATTCCTGCTTTTTAAGGACTGCAAGTTCCTTTCTCTTGGAAATGGAGAAGTAGGATTGGAGCCACAAGGACAGATTCAGAGGAGAGAACAGAGAAAGGGAACTACAGAAGCCCACAGAGCTCTCCCACAGGATGAGTGGGACAAATAAGAGGTAAGACCAAAGAAATAACTATCAACCATAACCCCCTCTGTTCTGTGGACAATGAATACACAAGTGAGGTGTAATGAAAATATATATCTACTCAACCTGAGTATACTTTGAGGGTTGGGATGAAAAAATGGTGTTTAAATCATGGATCCAAGTTATCAGCCAAGCATGGTTTACTTCCATCTTGGACTGGTACTAGCTCAGAAAGGTCTCAAAGATCAACCAGAACAGTAAATTATTTGAAGGAATGGAATAATTATTTATAAACAGGCAAATTACAGATTGCTATGGAAAATACAAATATCTTTACAGTATCTGTGGTCTTAATTTTCACGGAATAACAAAATCATCTAAGTTGGAAGAGACCTCCAAGTTTACAACTTCTACTACAACTATTTATTACAGGGAAGAAAGATAGAGAAGGTATCTATGCAGTACTTGGAAACTGACAGGAAAGTAAGTGAAAAATCATACTGTCAGCACCAAAAAACCTAGAAGCATTAGTTATACAAGATAAATCACAATTTGAGACTACTGGAGTCTCAAAGAGCACATGTGAGAGATGGGCACATATGTGAGTGATTAGAGGGTCAGGATCTAAGAACCAAGTGTTTGGCTTTATTTTTTAATAAATCATGCAAAAAAATTATTTGAGAAAATAAATTTGCAGAAGACAAATTCAGGAATGCTAATTGCTGAGAGTTCCTTTATGTAACCAATGTGTTAAAAGATGAATATTCAACAGTTTAGTATGTTTATGATCAATCACATCCAATGAGGAATAGCTGTTGTGGAAAGGAAGAGGAGCACACCAGTACTGACCACTTAGTACAGCTCCTCTGTGACCTAAAGCTTGGCCTTGCACTTGGCCATGCAGCACAAATTAAGGCATGCACTGGGAGAGACTTAGAGGAGGAGTTTGCATCCTTCCAGCTAAGATTGTAGGAAATGTGTTTGTGCTTGCACATTTTTGGTGGACTTCTGGGAAAGTAGAAAGGAGCAGAGCAATGTTTGTGTTTATGCCCCTCAAACAATTCCTGCTTGAGCTCAGTAACCACTGTGCAGGTGGCAAAAAAATGGTGTGATCATGCTGGTTGTTGTTCAGACCAGCACAGATGGCAGGATCATGCTAAATGAAGTTGATATGTGTACACTGAGCTCTGACAGCAGCCTCCTCAGAGACTGATAGTGCTTTACCCTGTTCCAGAGGTGAGAAAGTGTGAACTATATGAATGAGGCTGTCCCCTGCATGAGGAGTAAATATACAGCGTGTTTCACTAGGGGCTGGCTTTTAGCTTTTTCCCTTCAAGGATAAAATGTTTTTTTCGTCATGCTGGGTCTCCTTGGCCTTATCAAATATCCATGTTCCTGCCTTTCTGTATGTTGAAACAAAGGCACATCATTGTCTGTCTGTAAATAAATGATTGAAGGTCACCGGGGATCACAGAAAGGAATGGAAATCCTAAAATTTGGAGCCAGTATCAGGAAGTGCTTTGAAGTCTCCTCACCTATGTAAGTAGTTCAATTAATTTGACAATGGGCAAGGAAAATTTGATTGCATTTCTTGGCTAAGTATATGCTTAGACCCCTCACTTGCTATGTTCTTGAAGTTACTAGCATACCATTTTTAAGCAATGAACTTGGCTTTCTCTTCCTGAGGTTACATTCCTTTTTGGAATATTGCTTAAGACTTCATGTTTATTGTGTTTAATCTGAGAAGCAGATAAATGCATAAACTAATGTCCCAGTCAACACGTGCTTTATGACGTTCTTAATATTTGTCCTTAACGTTATTCTGTTCATATTCCAGTATGGGAAGTAGCAAAGAGAGGCCCTAATCCTACATTTGTCCATATGGGCTCTATAGTCCACACTGGGATTTTGTTATTTCAGTAAAATTGCCAAGTGCTATATAAACAGTCAAAAGATTTTGTGTGTGATATTTTTTCATGTCTTCAGATTTTAGGTGCCTGCTTTCCCCCTGGCCCCCCATTCTTGGCAATTTCTTAAATGGTTAGTGGTTCAAACCTCAATAATACAGCCCCTGTGTCTGGGAAATGCTATGAATTTTTCTGTCTCAGGGAGATAATACAGAGATTTGCCTCTAAAATAGAGATTTTTCTCTTCTGTTACACTTCCGTACTTTTGACGCTTGCTTGGTCTCTGTGGCTTGTGCATTAAAGTTATGAAAACATAGTAACACTTTAAATTAAGGTGATATTTATATATATTTTTTTTATTTGTACAGCACTCAATAACATGCTTGTAAAAAAAAAAAACAACAACTTGAAACTATGCATTGAAACAGCAGACAAACTATTTGAACAATACATACGTCTTTAAATACTGTTGTAGCAGCTTATCACTTTGCTGTGGCAGCATTTTAAGGATTTATTGGTGATGCATTTTATAACATGCCTTACAATAAGTTATTAAAGGATGTAGTGGCACCAACTAATCATTTCATAAACATGAATAAACCATTTATACAGGGCACCTTAATTTAAAGTGCTTGTAGAAACTTGCATAAAATGTTTTGAACAGCTGACATGCAGTATTGGTTCTTCTTGTAGTGCCAAAGTGGTGTCATGTCTTGGTAATAAGTAAGAGTCTTCTGTGGAGCTGGAATGTTATTGCGTCCAGTGATAGAGCTGGGAACTGCACAATTCTGCTGGAAATTGCTTTCAAAAGAGAATCTGAGGGTATGAGAATATGACCACTAATATGGAAACAGTAAAAAAAAAAGTATTTATACTATCAAAACATAACTCTGAGACATGTAGGTAAATATTAAGAAATACATTTGTACATTAATACTAAAATCATTCTAAAAATCAGAAAAAGATGTCAAGTAATTAAAAATCATGTGAAAAACACTGCTGCAATTTAGCTATGACTTACTAGGAGCATTTAAAGAAAAGCTAAAAAAAAAAAGTCATACTTTATTCCCCTCCCCTTTGAGATATAGATAATATTTGACCTATTGCTTTTAAAACAGAATGGCTTAAAAAAAAAAAAAAGCACTCTTTATATGACAAAACTTGAAGACAAAAGAGAGAATGCAAATCATTTCTATATTACATATATGTTGCTCCATTTGGCAAAATCAAATATTATATCTTTTCATCTCCATACTGTAGAACAAAAACAGAGCAATATTATGAAATTTTGCAAGGCTTTATTTCTACACGTCTTTTGTGTCCAGTCTTTTAAACTCAGGTTTTTCTGCCTTTTTTACTGACAAGCCCACAATTTTCAGAAAAGAAAGCTAGCATTAATTAAGACAGTGCCAGCTGTAATTTTCTTGGGAAGTAAATTTCTGCACAACTAAAGGTTACAGAGACCTTTTCACTGTCAAAATTTACTACAGCCTGTGAATGTTAATGTTTCTAATGAAGACATGTTCTCTGTCCCTGAACTTAAAAGTACCCTGAGAAGAAGGCAAAGAGAAAAAAACTCTATTTGACGAATGTATCTAGAGTCTGTGCATTAATGCCTGCTGGTGCATATTGTAATTATAGTGTTTGGATAGCCTTGTTTTCTAAACAAGGAATATTGCTATAAATTGGCAATTTTTCATGAAGAGTAGGCTTGTAGTAGGTACCTTATGTTAAAAATAAGACAGTGGTATAATAAGCATTTAACCCATTAGACTTAGGGATATTCTCAGCTAGACTGGAGCTGTAATACAGTATGTGGAATGAAAGGGTACTTTTCAGGATTTACATGCATGCAGCAGAAGAACACACTCATTATTTGTACTACTAATGATAATTTTTCTCTCCATGTTAAGTGAAATCAGCTGCTTCCAAAGAGAAGTAACTAGCTTTACTTTTCTACTTGTTTGAATTTGAGTATATAGTAATTGACTTAGTTGCATGGTTTCTGTTGTTCTGTGAATGTTCAATTTTGTCCCTGTTCCCACAGTATTTAGTTTTACATGTGAAGTGGTACATAAATAAATAAATAAATAAAACCTGCAACATTATGGGAAATATGTTATTTTTCAATTTTTGCTGCCATGTATTTTATGGGATATATTTTTTTTTTAATATTCTTGTTAGTTTTTATTCTAAAGGAGAATGATTCAAAAAAAAAAAAAAACTGCTTGTTTTGTGTGTGATTTTCTCAAAACAAAACTTGCTGTTATATGAAATTACTCCTGATTGCCAACATCCTGGTCAGTGCAAAGGCAGACAAGACAGACTTTGTAATATTTTTGAAATAGATCCTAATGGTATGCTGATCATAGCCACATTTAATATGGAGTTGTTTTAAAAATAGGACGTTAGATTGCAGACTGAACAATTTTTTTTTTCTTCATTATATAGATTTCCTTTCTTCTCTGCTCCAATTCCAGTACCCACCATACCCTCAATTTCCAAGATTTTAAGAGTCTGGCTTCTCAAGAATCAGAGCTTAACGGCCAGAAATGAGCCAGCCTCTATTTCTTAGTCGAAGGCAGTAAGTATCACAAGATTGCAAGTGGCTATAGCAATTCTATCCAAAGAGCAATGGAATGTCAGATATGTTTGTGTCAGCCTTTGCAGCAGTGGCAGAGTCTTGAAGTTGGTTGTGGAGTGTTTTTGCCATGCTGTTGATTTATGTATCAGCTGCATTGATGAGGGTTGGTTTCTCATTCTGCCCATCAGCATTAGGGAATAGGATGGAGCACTGGGACAAAAACGTGGGAAATCAATGTCTTTGTAAATATCTATATGGACACTAGGATAATCTATTAAAAGCCATGACTATCCTATACCAATAAAGATATCAGATCTCATTACCCATCCAATCCCTTTTTGCAACATGTAAATTGGACTTCGTTTTGACTCTCTCCCAGTCCAACACATGCACATTACTGCTGAACACCCCTTCAAGATATTTCAAAAGCATAAATTTCATGTCTTCATCAGTTTAATCTGCTACATGGTCAGTAGTTTAGAATAATTATTTAAGATCTGTTGGCTAATAAGTCAATATGCTAGGTACTGTAAGTCTAGATAGTAACTTGGTATGGCATAGCTAATAGTCTTAGAGCGCTGCAGAAATTGTGCAATGCTTGCAATGCTGTAGGCAAAAGTCACTGTGAAGGAAAATTAAGCAAACAAACTCTTTTTTTTTTTTTTTTTTTTTTTTAAGGGAAAAAGGGATGGCTTGGCAGCATAAAAAGCTATGTTTGTACATATGTTTGTTCTTGGGATTGGAAGGTTTCTCCCAGGATACCAGGATATATGAGCTATAAGATATATTATAGATTGCACATGGATTTGCACAGACTTTAGTTACACTCAAACACCAGAGACATTATTATTGCCTTTCAAAGACAACTTGTTTCAACTTAATTTAAATCTATTCCTAACTGACTTGTTCTAAGCCCAAATAGTCGCTGCTCAAATGAAATGAGTAAAATCACCTATTTCCTACTTGGTTTCAGATCTGACCTTCAGTTAAAGCAGTGTAACTTAGTATGAAGACATGGCCTTAAACTTCCTATGTTGAATAAACATAACTAAGCAAAATACATAAGTGAGCATTGCCATATGAAAATCATGTTTGGAAACATAAGCTGGAGGAAGTGCCATACAGCCATGTTACTAAGGTAACAGATCCCTTTGTACATGTGCTGAGCAGCTATCCTGTGTCCTTTAAACTATTAATTCTTGACAGATTTTGAAGGAAGGTATGTTAGGATTCAGAAAAAAAATGTCATTAAAACTTAATAAGAAACAAGAGAACATTGAACTGTTATAAGTTATTTTAATTGTTCTGTGTTTTACTATGAAATACAGTGACATTAAGGCCTTGTTATTCATTCTCAGGTAGAAAGGACCTGGAGTGTTATTGTTTTCTCTTCAATTATTCATGCTGATATGCTATTAAAGATAATAATAATTACTCTATTGATTAAGGCAGTATACCCCAACTGCTTTTCTGCTGAGTTTTTTTTGGTAAGCAAAGAGATACTGAGTACTACTGAGATATGGTTAGAGACAGACAAGGATCTGAAGGTATTTAAATCTATAGATGAACTTTCCCTGTCTCTTTACTTTTCTCTCTCTGTCTCTGGTATTTGTAAGATATCTTGGAGAGAGACAAAATATTTTACTTAAATTTATTTTATAATATTAGGGACACTATCATTTTAAGAGCAGAAAATTTGTTCTAAGAAAATCTCCTGCTGTGTTTTCTCTCAGATGTCCTCAAAAATCAAGAGGGCAAATCAAGAGAAGTAAAAAAAAAAATAAGAGCCATCAATATTCGTTTATTTTCTAGGGTTTTGTCTCATCACCTGAGTTGTCAAATGGCACAAATGTCTATTGTAAAAAAAAATAAAATAATCCTGGTTTTTGGGGAGCCAGAAATCTGCAGTAAGTGAACACAGGATAGGCAGGAAAACCATTTAGAGCAAGGCCAACTGAAGAAGCACAAAATTTTGAAATATGAAGAAGTGGTATAGAAGGTCGATGAAAAAGAATATTCCTTTGGGCATATGGAAAGGGCACTATGGAGAAATCAATAAGAAAAAAAAAATCATAATCCAAAAATCCTAAAGTAAATTGAAACTCAGGTGCCCTTTTTTAGTCATAATTCTGTTTGGTTCCTACGTATTTCACCCTTTCAGCTCCCCACTCCTCTCATTCTTTTCTTCTTAGTCACATATGTAGTACTGCGAGAGCAGCATGCTCAGATATAAAATTTCTTTCAGGTACTTCTTTAGCAAAAAATGCAGATTATCTCACTGCAGCACTTGCCTTGAAAGAATGTAATTATATTTTGTGTTTCTTACATAGCTGAAATGCATTCAGTAGTGACTTCCTTCATGGTGAAGCAGAATTGGAGGCATGCTTAAGGTGGCAGTTAAATTTGAGGCTATCATCCACTTTATCAGATGATGACACCCAAAAGGAATCTATTGACTACTGCGATGACTGTACATGAAGACTCTAAGGTGTGATGACAACAGAAGACTAGATTGAAAGGCATTAGAAATGATATGCATACACACAAGGCTTCTTGGTTATTTTGCCCATTCGGAACACAAACTTAGTGGGATGGATGATTTTATCTCCAATGAAAATAATTTGATAACAGATGAGCATACTAGAAATTACACTTAAAAGGAAAAAAAAAAGAAAAAAAGATAATTCCCCTAGTGATCTTCATTATTATTATTATTATTATTTTTTTTTAATTTGAGGAGCTACATCACAAAAGCATTGGCTAAGAAGATGAGAACATGATTCACAAATATGAAGGTGGACAGTACATATTCCCTTGTGACTCAGAATGAATGTTTTATATGTGACGCATAAAGAAAAATAATTTTTTTATCAGGTACGTGCCTTGCATATGGCTGCGGCTAATATTCACCTTATTTAAAATTGAAGTTCAAGTATTGGATCAGCATAATGGTAGCTTCCAAAACAGACACTAAAGAAGGAAAGAAGTTGCTTTATTCACTAATGTGACACAGTTACTCTTCTCTGTACAAGTGACATTTGAGTATTGATCAGTGTTCTGCAAAGGAGCTTGACATGGTTTTTGCAAGGGTCCTGGTGTGTGTAGTTTATTAGAAAAGATTTCTGAGTAACATGAATAAATTCCATATAAATTTATGAATCATGTCCTTGGATCTGTTGAACCCAGAAACATATCAGTAAGTTGGTTGTACATTAGTAATGACAACCTCTGTTGCCTCAGATTGCCAGAGTTCAGGTTAGACCAAGATGAAAAACTGATGTCCTGCCTCATGACCAGTTTCAATCTTAAGAGATATATCAGCTAGTCTATGTAATGACCTAAGTTTTCTGTTTATAACAAAGCACCTCTTATTTATTAAAGTTTTCTGAGACCCCCTGGTATTTAGGGAATGCCACTACCTATGAACTTGTCTTCAATAGAAGAACAAATATTATCAGATTCCAATTACATGAAATTAGAAACTGGCTAGGTAGCCAGGCCCAAACAGTTGTGGTGAATGGAGTCAAATCCAATTGGAGGCCAGTCACTAGTGGCATCCCCCAGGGCTCGGTACTGGGGCCAGTCCTCTTTAATATCGTTATCGATGATCTGGATGAGGGCATCGAGTGCACCCTCAATAAGTTTGCAGATTACACCAAGTTAGGTGCGTGTGTCGATCTGCTCGAGGGCAGGAAGGCTCTGCAGGAGGATCTGGATAGGCTGCACCGATGGGCTGAGGCCAACTGTATGAAGTTCAGCAAGGCCAAGTGCCAGGTCCTGCACCTGGGGCACAATAACCCCAAGCAGAGCTACAGGCTGGGAGATGAGTGGTTAGAAAGCTGCCAGGCAGAGAAGGACCTGGGAGTGATGGTTGATAGTCGGCTGAATATGAGCCAGCAGTGTGCTCAGGTGGCCAAGAAGGCCAATGGCATCCTGGCTTGTATCAGAAACAGTGTGACCAGCAGGGCTAGGGAAATGATTGTCCCCCTGTACTCGGCTCTGGTGAGGCCTCACCTTGAGTACTGTGTTCAGTTTTGGGCCCCTCACTACAAGAAGGACATGGAGGTGCTCAAGCGAGTCCAGAGAAGGGCGACCAAACTGGTGAGGGGTCTGGAGAACAAATCTTATGAGGAGCGGCTGAGGGAACTGGGCTTGTTCAGCCTGGAGAAAAGGAGGCTCAGGGGCGACCTTATTGCTCTCTACAGGTACCTTAAAGGAGGCTGTAGTGAGGTGGGGGTTGGTCTGTTCTCCCATGTGCCTGGTGACAGGACGAGGGGGAATGGGCTTAAGTTGCACCAGGGGAGTTTTAGGTTGCATGTTAGGAAGAACTTCTTTACCGAAAAGGTTGTTAGACATTGGAACAGGCTGCCCAGGGAAGTGGTGGAGTCACCATCCCTGGAGGTTTTTAAAAGACATTTAGATATAGAGCTTAGTGATATGGTTTAGAGGAGGACTTGTTAGTGTTAGGTCAGAGGTTGGACTCGATGATATTGAGGTCTCTTCCAACCTAGAAATTCTGTGAATTCTGTGAAATGTTGTCTAAGCTTATTACAGGACTGTTCAGCAAAAAGCAAGGAAGTTTCCATTAAAAGTTTGCTGGACAGTTTCAGCTATAGGAATGAACATACAGAAACGTAATATCCCTTGAGTGATCATAGTTTCCTAATACCATCTGAAGTTCCTTTTAGTAATGTGGACTTCTGCTTCTCAGAAAATGCAGTCAAGCTCTCAGAAAACCGTATCTCCAGCCACTTGAGCCCTACATTAGCTGTTGCTAGTAAGCTGCAACATAGCTTACTTAATGTCTACGAAAAACAGGTGGTGAGGAAGAAAGGAACCTATCACTGAGCACACAAAGGGAAAAGGAAGGCAGGCATATGCAAGAAAAGATACTCACTTTCCAGGGGTTATCAGATCCTTCTTTGTTGTGGCAGAAAGCATGTATTATACCTGTGTGCATACAAGGGTTTAGGTTTTGAAAGCATTCTTATTTGTGCCGTGCTTAGGTTTTGTTCATATTTTCCCTTTGCTGATGAAGTCTTATTTTCTTGCAAGTAGATGTCATACTGAAAAGCAACTTTTTGCTTGCATATTTTTGCAAATCATATGTCCTTTACAAATAGTTTCACTATGGTTATGTATAGCAACATCATTGACTACGGTATCTTGGTCATGGTTGTCAGAATTTTTGGTTTCATACTGTATGAAGTTTTTAATGCACTATAGCTTTATTTTTTTATTGCAACCTGTGAAGCATTCATTGTCATTTGACACTTGTATTTATTTGGTTAATTGCACCACTCAGTATTTTCCCTAATTAGCTCAGTGTTCAATTAAAAGATACTGGAAATTCTGTGAAATAAGCATGGATTTTATATCCTTTCTTAACACTCTCTTTGATACTATTTCAATTTTGAATGTGGTAGTCTTATGAAATCCCTGGATTTTAGTAACAATAGGCAATAATAATATCCAGAAATGAACGCACCTCCCTCTCCCTCACTCAGTGCTGGCATTTCTAAGATGCCTTTCCCAGTGATAAAACAGAAAAACCTTGGGACCAGTCCAGTGAAAACAGGCAAGTCTCCTTTTTCCTTTGCCTAGTAGAATTCCAAATTTGGAATCTCAAATTAGTCTGAGAGCTAAATACAATGGAAACAGTGGAAAAATATTGAGAGAAGTTTTTTACATCTGGAACATAATGGAGCTGCTGGCATTAAGACACAATATAGTTACTTACAAACCCAGCTTTAGTTCCAATAACTATGAATTGAGTAACAGAATGAGAGCTTTTGGAAGGCTTGAGGTTAATTTTAGATAAAGTGGATTGTAAGCAAATTCAGAACTAGTTCCTGCAACAACAAGATAATCTAGAACTGACCTTAGTGGTCAGTGTTGCAAGTTAAAAGGGTGCATCTCAGTATAACAGATGGGTTCAAGTATTCTTTTTTTCTGGAATGGGTATCAGGTGCTGGAACAATTTAGCTGTTTGCAGAGTTATTGTAATTTAAATTTAATCAGAGAGGATTGAAGTCTGCTCACAGAGGAAATGATGAATTTCCAACTTTATGGATTTCTGCCCTCTAATTGTGATCATTCTTGTCATTTGAGTCTGGCTGCAGCATAAAGATATTAAATACTATGTGAATTTCCATTACTCAGATCACAAGAATAATGTAAGAGATGCCTGGGAGGGATTAGCCTCCATTTTTTCTGTAAAGGATGGTGAAGACATCAAACAAGGCTAGTTAGAGACAAATAAATGAGTAGTTAAACAATGTAGTAGCCTCATTATATAGTTGACCTATGGAGCTTGTTGTCAGATGATCGTGTGGATGCTAAAAGTTTACGTGGGCTTCAGGTGAGGATAGAAAAACATCTGGAATGGAAATCTAATGAGAGTTACAAAACAAGCATAATCCCATCTGGTTTAAAAAGTCCTCTGAGCTTAAAATAGATGAAGGTTGGAAGAACAGGAGAGGAAAATATCATGTATGTTTGTTCAGTTCTTAAACCTCTTTAGGCATCTGCCTATTATGGCTTTTGGAAAACAGATCTGAGCTAGTTTAATCTTGCATCTTGCTCTG
Source organism: Anas platyrhynchos (assembly GCF_047663525.1). NCBI lineage: Eukaryota > Metazoa > Chordata > Aves > Anseriformes > Anatidae > Anas > Anas platyrhynchos. The sequence continues at coordinate 20,831,142 of NC_092598.1, read as the reverse complement.
ATAAGGGTGTTCTCATGAACACGCTACTGATAGTGATCTCTTCAATTACAAATAGTGGTTTAAAACCTTCTAGTCCTGTTGCCAGACTGAGATTGTATACGCCCAGCTGGGATGATCTGCAAGTAGACCCTGCATTTTTTCTCTTTGGTGAGCTATTAGCTTTCAGTTTACATGGCTCTAGAAAAAGCAATATGAAGAACTTCTGTCCTTACTACGAGCTGTTTGCTCAGTGAGATACACCGAGGGGAGACTATGGAATCAACTCTACCATTCATGCCTTCGTTATTAGATCTAGTTCTAAATTCTGACATACAAAGTCCCCTAACGTAAAGGACTGTAAGAAACTGGGGTCAAGAACTTCTTTCTCTTCCAGAAGTCACTGTGGTATTTACAACACTCAGTTAGAAGACCCCAGATTAACTCTCATAAATTCATCAGAAGGGGAAATAGTCTTAGGAATGATCCAAGGAATGAGCCAAAGCCTAGGAAACATACTTGCAGAGTGCTATCACTATATTCTTTAGGCAGCCTCGCATCTTTAACAAAATATTTTCTTTTAATTTTCTTTGTTGGGAAATCTAAATGGGTGTTCTGGCTTAGAAGCCACAGATTAAACTTTAGAGGAAAAAAGAGACCTGCCTGTCTTCACTGGACTGGTCCCAAGGTTTTTCTGTTTTATCACTGGGAAAGGCATCTTAGAAATGCCAGCACTGAGTGAGGGAGAGGGAGGTGCATTCATTTCTGGATATTATTATTAAAAAAAAAAAAAAAAAAAGACCTGAGAAAAATGTTTGCTTAAGATATTTACTGTAAATTTTATTGTTAGTGTTCTGGAACAAATGGTCATTTAATAGTCATTTTGCTGGCAAAAATAAAAAGGCTGGACCCCACACCTGTTTAGCTGTAACCAACTAACAAAACAATCTTTCAAGTAGAGTAAAAACAAACCAAATGCCCTTGAATTTTCAAAGAAAATATTACTCCTCCATTTAGCCATAGGACAACATAGTCTGTTTGCTGGGAAGCATACTGAGTAGCTAGCTACAAATCTGTTTGCTGTGAGACTGCACAATTGTCATACATTTTGTTCTCTTTGTCTCAGTTGATATTATCTATAGTACTATTCAGAGAGAGAAAATTTGTGTCTGTCACTGTACCTGTCAGAAAGGAGCAATACCCTCTGGCAGCAACAGTCTGCTTTATGGAGTTTTATTAGTATAATGAATGAAAGCCCAGTAGCATGCCTTGTAACACTCTTAAAATTTGGATTTTAAAAGGACTCATTATTAACAATGAGAAACAACTAGCAGCTTGGTTTATGTACACTTTGTTAAAAGCTCTACATATTTCTAAGAAGAGATTAATCTACAGTAATTTGTCATCAAATTCTGAGTGAATGTAATATAATCCATACAAATGCAGAATGTTCTGCAGGAAATTTGTAAACGTAATGCAATCATGCGTTTGCATTTGTGACTCCTGAGTAGCTAGCAGCAGCTGTATGAACTTTTACGCTTGCACAGATGAGATGCATTGTGTGACTACATCTGTGTATTGTTAATTGCATGTGATGCTTTCCTTGGCCACCATATATGTTAGTAACAGAAATGTGCACTGACTCTCTGACTTTTTTTTTCTTCCTCTTAACTTTTGCTCCCAAAAGGTCTGCAACATTTTATAAAAGGCCCTGACTACCTTGCAGCATATTCTTTTTGAGCACTAAGCACAAACACATTCAAGAAACTGTGCCGGAAATATTTCTCATTTACTGCTTCCAGTAAAAGAAAAACTAAATAGCAAAAAGTACTGTATGTGTTTTCAAGGTCTTGAGATAATTTGTTTAATAAAAATTCACTTTTCTAATGTTTTAAAGGCCCTGTATCTCCATGCCAACGACAGACATGATCCAAGTCTGTTGCAATTTGAGGGAAAATCCTGCTGGCTTCAGTGATTCAAGCCCAGTGGTTTTTCTGGGCCCTTCTATTTATACAATGTTAATTTCTTAGCTCACAAACTTATTTGCCGAAGAAGACACAGCGTATATACATATATATATACATATATATATACAGCGTAGGACAGCTTTCTTGAAATGTAAGGGTATCCCAGAAAGCCGATTAATTAGTTGATGAGTCACTCAGTAAACAAGCATTTTGGGCCACATGTGAGATTTTGATAGAAGTTCAAAAACATTAATATGAAATGGATTGGGACTGATTCTTTGTGAGTACACATGACAGTCGTTATGCTGAGTCCAATAAATTTCTATGCAATTGATTGTAACACTATCTACTTATATGTGTCTGTTTGTGTATTTACAACATAATTGTCCTGCTTATTTGGCTCCAGAATATTATCCTATTTATTTGGATATTTCCGTCTTAGCAAAGAATACACATTTATAGCACTTCTATGTCTATGTTTTGTCCAGGAACTGTTCAAGTTTCCTGTTCTCCGCAGAACTGAATGTAAGTTTCCCAGTGTCCTGCAGCATGTGAATAATCAACATAGACTTCATTTTTTAGTAGATCCAATTAAACTTACCTGTTGGTACTGGTTCATGCATTATTTAATCAAGCACCAAAAGACGTCTTTCAAAAATGTCATTCTAGAAAAGTATTTTTTCTCATATTGTTCAGTTGCATAAATTCAGTGTATTCTTTCTAACAATGCATCCCACGCATATTTATAAGAACGTGTATTCTCCAACATGGTGAGAGAACTGTAAACAGCTTATATATTTTCTTGGTGGATCATCCAGGAATTGTCTAACCTTATTTCTTCTTATTAACAGCAAAATTTAGATGTGATACATACTTACCCTGGACAATTCATTATCATTGTTAGGTTACATTGGTATGAGTAACTTAAGATAAGTAAAGACTAAACTAGTTTGCTTAGTAAGCAGATGTTTAATTTGAAACAGAACGATATGACAGTCTACGAATACTGTAAGAGCTTAACAGCCCAGGTAAACTACATTGCAAAATTTCAGTCTGCCCCCATCCTTTCTACATTTTTAGTACCTTGCTAAGCATTCTTTTTTTCTGCAAATGAATTAACTTCCAGAATCCTCCCAAGCAGCTTTGTTATTGTTATTTTTTTCTACTGAGAGGCCACAATTCTGGATGAATACAGGTAGATTCTACATATCTCTGCATGTGTCACAAAAACATTACCCTACTACAGAGATATATACCTAAGGAATTTTGTGTATTCTTTTGTCTCATACTGTTTTACTTCTACCTTCTTTTCCTTGTCTTTTTAGCACACTTAGCCCAGTATAAAGAAAAATGCTAATACTTTAATGATGCTGTTTCAAAATCTATTTGCTTGGGAGAAATGAGTTTGCACTGACAAATATGAGGGAGGTTACATATCACCAAACTTATCGTTCTGACAGAGTCGTACTTGTATTGTGTGTGATGACTAATGCCAGGCCTTTAGTACTAGTGAATATATCTATATCCCATCTCTCAGTCTAATAACAGATCTTATCCCTTCTAGAAGATCTTCTGGACAATCGCTTTCTGAAATTTCTAACCTCTACTTTTACAAAAACTATAGTCTTGCTTGTATTTTGAGTGGCAACATAAAGTTGTTGAGTTAACCCAAAGATCTTGTATATTTGTAACCTCATTGAAAGATTGCAGAATGCATAAGGGGAGAAGATGCAGTAGTCTCACTGAATACAGTCTCTGTACACCGCCCAAAGAAATGAGAGGGTGGAGTGTCATTATTCTTGGTGGTCAAGAATGTGTCAAGATGTATTTGAAAGAAATTACAGCTGAGCTGAGGATAATTTTTTTTTTTTTTTTTTGCATGAGGTTTCTTAGAGGAGGCCTGAAGAGGAAAGCTGTGGAGTAGTGTTTGGAGATTTTTCTATTTCTCTCTGTATAGCTTTCATGTTGTATTACATACATAGCCTAAGTTCCTAAAACTAACACCAGTCCCTTTCAGAAGTTAAATGGTAGCCTACCTAGAAGGAATGCATTAATAGCCAATGTACATTAAGCAAAGACTACACAATGCAAAACCCAGCCCACAGAAGAAAATGAATAGAAGACAGATCTCCCAAGACACTTTCTGGGTAGTTCAGACTTGCCAACTCTGCTCGCAATCAGGGCCAAATAATGCTGCTTCTCCATCCTACTCTCTCTTCTCCATCAGAGAAGCTTTATAAACTTGAGCTCGTCTTTCCTTTTTTTTTTTTTTTTTATTTAAGTTTTCATCAAGCCTTGTTTCTGTGCTTCATATGAGCAGATACCACATTTTCCTTTCTATTCTTGCCAGAATTCTCACCTATTCTCTTCATAAATGTCACCTGAGCTACTTTTATTGTTCTCCTCTCTGAACTCTATTCTGCTGCCCTTCTGTGAAACCCATTAAAAACATTCCTTTCTGCAGTCTGAACATATTTTTCATATGTATTGGAGTCTTCCTGACTTCTTTGCCCTAGCAGGATACAAATTTGAGATTCACCTTACACTGTGAGCTGTTCCAGCTTTCAGCTCAACTCAGCTGTACCCTTGCTCATACTCTTTGTTCCTCTGGTTCTCCTTGTTGTGCTGAACCTTCTTTCACTTAGTCAAACTTTATTTTTAAAGTTTCCCTTGTGAACCTGGTGAAGTATTCTAGATTCATTGCATATGGCCTCTCAGCTCCCCCTTTCCAGATGCTAGGGTACTTCAACTTGTCCACATGTGGTCTAGTAAATTTTTGGTGAGTAGGAATCATGCCATCTTTTGTTTGTCTCTGAAGAGCAATGTCCTCTATTAGTATGGCCTCATTTCTTCTCTCAGACACCTGGTCAGTAGAAGTTATATTAACCAGCTTTCTAAAGGAATTGGGCTTTTGCATAAAGGGGAATTTCTGGGTAATCTGAAAACAGTAATGTAGCTCCAGGACTTTCAATTTCCTCTCAGGCAGCTGACATAAATTTCTGCAGCCCTTGAGTGTGTTAAAAGTAGTGTCAAATGCAAAAGTGATGCCTGTTTTGGACTGAACTTGATAAAGCTTTAAAATTGTCGTCATCTGTTTTTGTGATCCTTCATCAACTCCTTCACACTTCAACTAAAGAGCTAATAGTATAACAACAAACGAATCCAGAAATCTTTTGGAAAGGCTGTTTCAAGAATTGGGTAAATTGAACATCTTCCATGAAGCTCTCCTAAGCAGGTCTGGAAGGTACAAGGCTGCCTCAAGTGCCCTTGCATCTAGATTCACTTCCTGTGACTTCTCAGCTCTCCCTTTTCAGATGCTAAGTCTTATCAGCCCCTCTGTCTGCATGGCTTCTAGAACTGTCCTTTCTAGGATGGATGTAAACCTATACTGAGTTCAGCAAGCCTTGACCTCTGGCTAAACTTGTATCTGCAATGAGTCAGAACTGACCAGAGTTATCCTTCTAAGCAGTCTTTGCAACAAGTGCATATTTGGGCTACATTAAATACTATTTAATGACAAAAACTTCTGCATTAGATGTCAAATGTTTTTAGATTATTTAATAATAATACTGCCTTCTCTTTTTGTATTGCAGAAACATTGAATGTAAGAACATTAAAACAGTTTTAGTCTCTAAATATTTTGGATTTCTTTACAAAGTCCATTCATGAAATAAAATATTTGTAATGAAAAACCATACAATCCATTATGGAAAAATTACGTTTGAGTACAGTCTTTCCAACAGATGTTTTCATTAGACACTTCATACAAAATTTATCTTTTAATTCATATTCTCTCTTATTCTTTCTGCTTGAAATACATGCAGCTTGTGGGTCAGATCTTCAGACAAACAGCTACTAAATATGTCAACAATTTCATGTATAAGCTGCAAGCAAAGTCATTTTGAATACATATTGTGTCTTGTTTTTATTCAAGTTCAATGAAATTACACAGATGTTCTACCTATTTTACATGAAAATTTTACATCTTATCATTGTGCTTACAGGAAATTTAGTTCTAGGTCAAACTTATCAGAATTGTTTCTTCTAAAGTCTTTTGGTTTTGTTTTTCAGTATCTTTCTACGGAAGTGAAGCCTATATTCTGTTTTCTTTGTGTTGTCCATAAACTTTAAAAAAAAAAAAAATAGAAATTCACTTGAAGTGATGGTGTTTCCAAATGCTCTCATGGAGTGTTTTTCAATTTAGAGCATTGTCTCTAGAGAAACCAAAGTAGCTCCAGAAACTGTTGGACAGTCAAAAGGTATGACTGTGAGAATCCATTGTGTCAGTGCGGGAGAGGGAGAGTTCGTTCTTCTGTTTTTTAGAGAATTGCTGAGTCTGAAGAAAATTACTAGAGAGTACAAACGGGTGAAAAGTGATAAATCTACCTCAGTTTCCATATATGAGAACTGCACCTGTAAGCACCTACTTGAGATACCAGTTAAATGTAGTGGGAAAGTTTTTATGTTCATATACATTTTTCTTTAGAATACATATGCCTGCATGCATCTAACAACAATTTAGTCCAGTACAGATCATTAATGTTTCATAGCTTTTCTCTGTCACAATGATGAAATTGAATCTGATTGCATAGAAAAGTACCTTAATTATTCAAAAAACAACAACAACAAAAAACTATGCTTTTTACTTCCCACCCCTTAGATCTACTTAGTAGTCCTTTTGGTAATGCTGTGGTAACTTTTTTTTTCTGTATGCATTGATAAATTGGACTCTGGGCCATCATCTTTAAATCATTTGCCTGTGTCAGGAGTCAGTGATTATCTTGTTTCTTCTTCAAATCCCATCATTCTCTGCCTGGATAGAGCTAGTGGATGTTGTGATGGGAAGTCCATCTTCAACTTACCTGTAACCACAGGTTGTTGCATCCTGTAGTCTTAAACTTTGATGCTAATAAGCAAGGCAGAACAGTTACCCTGTCTTCTGCTGTTACCCTGTCTTCTGTGGCTCTTAAGAGAGCAGGGTTTTTGGAGGGTTTGTCACAGTTTTGGAAGAGGTGGGAACAGGAAAATATCCAAGTTTAAGTCATCTGTTGAATTGTATGCTCTAAGTTATTGATAGAACACCCTTCCCCTTCATTGTCTCTTCTCCAAATGCTTGTCAATTGATAGGGCTCTTTAACAGTAAGACCGCCTACTCTGTAGTCACACAGCATGCTCCTAGAAGAGTTTGATGTCAGGTAATCATTGCTGTATATAGTAATAAATGATGTGTTTACATAACAGAATTCCCCTGGCCTTTGATATATTCAGATGCTATCAAAGTGGTGCAATGACATTTTGTACAATAGAAACAATAGGAAAGTGCAGAACTATGCAAACTGAGCAAAAGCAAGCTGAGGCCAAATGCACATTGCACTGCAATTTTGTTATTTGCCCTAAGGGCAAGAATCACAGTTGAAGTGAGTTAATATCAGTACCCTTGTGAAGTCCCTAGGGACCAATTCTGATTCCTGATGTCCTTGATGGGCATGGCACTTATGTGAGAAAGCACTGGAAATCACTCTCATTGTACCTGTTAATATGGATAAGGAGCCTGAGTGGTAGTTCCATTTAAATTTTGGAAACAAATTATATTAAGTTGTTTAATATGGTTTGCCTTCTGTAGGGCTGTCTCAAACAGCTGATTTAATTTGACCCTATAGGCTTCCTCTTATGTGTGGTTTTGGTCTTCTCCTATGACTTACCAGTCTTCCCTTACTTTTTTTGTTTGTTTGTTTGTTTTTTGTTTTTCTTTCCTAATTTTTACAATAGCCTTGTACTAGTCCAAGAGGAGTCCAGGAGACCATGTTATTCACCAGTGCAGATGGAGAAGGGTGAGTTTCTCATTTCTTACATTTGCTAAGGCTTCAGGATATCTTGCAGTCCTTTTTATTCATCCAGTTAGAACATCTATACTGAGAAATAGTATGTGTGCTACTGTAACCAGTTTGTATTCAAAGTTAATTTTCTATAGATATAATGATACTCATTTACACCAAGAATCACATTTTTACAGTGTGAAAGTATCTCATTCCTTACCAAAGGTCTGCTGAGCCCCATTTCACAGCTGAGCTAAGACTTTGACTTTCCTTTGCTTTAAGTGCTCTGTTTCAGAGGTTGGCAGTCTCAGGTTTTGTGAGAGCCCAGTGTGATTGCCAGACAGTTGTTAGAGACCCTGTTTGACTCCTTCACCTGAAGTTTAATGGACTTGATTATGCTTCCTGTGCATTTCATAACAGTCTTTGGGACCCTACTTTCTTCAAAGCAGTCAGCTGATGTACCAATGTCCTTTCTGATTATGTTTTACAGAATTCAAATCAATCAGATGCTTCTCACTCTAGAAGGGAAATAAGATTTTGCTCTCACAACAGCCCTGTTATACTTTTTTTTTTTTTTTTTTTTTTTTTTTTCTCTAATGGCAGAACAGTAGTAGATGCAAATCTATGATAGTTTAAAATACTGAGTTTGTGCTCACAAGGAGCAGCAGAGGCAAGTGATGAGGATTTTACAACAATTTTGCTTATAGACAGAGACACTTACAGCAGTGCACTTCACAGAACAGGGAATCTTCTGTATCAATTGGCTCCATGTGAATAAACCCCAAGTCTGAGAGCTACAAGTTTAACACTTTAATTCCTCGTGTTGTGTAGAACATGACATCACTGTAAAGTCAATAAAAATATCTTTAAGAAAAAACATTTT